>NC_056438.1:18532259-18542344 GCF_018296145.1 Oncorhynchus tshawytscha | reverse complement strand
AAGAGGGGCTGTAGGACATAGTTGGAGAAGGTGAGGGCGATCACCGCCTGGTTGGTGGGGTAGATCACCAGCACTGCGATCCACAGACGCAGGAACCTAGAGGAGGAGGAGGGAGGGAGGAAGGGAGGGAGGAAGAGAGATGGAGGGAGGGAGAGGAGAGGAAGGAAGGGAGGAAGAGAGATGGAGGGAGGGAGAGGAGAGGAAGGGAGGAAGAGAGATGGAGGGGGGAGAGGAGAGGAAGGGGTA
Source organism: Oncorhynchus tshawytscha (assembly GCF_018296145.1). Classification (NCBI taxonomy): domain Eukaryota; kingdom Metazoa; phylum Chordata; class Actinopteri; order Salmoniformes; family Salmonidae; genus Oncorhynchus; species Oncorhynchus tshawytscha. The sequence continues at coordinate 18,542,098 of NC_056438.1, read as the reverse complement.
AATTAGGGTTATGAACAGCATGTAGACACTGACACACACACACAGATAGTGTGTTTAAAACATAGTAGGACTGGATAACAATGTATTGTATAAATCATGAAGGGGCAGAGCTACTCTTAGAGGGATAGAGGTCACTCACTCACTCACTCACTCACTCAGAGAGTGGATGTGTGTGTTAAGGAGGGGGCAGCGATATCTATCTGACTAGAGGAGGAGACCACATCAGAAAATGTTTTTTCCCAAAATTCTCCACCAGCTTCTGGAGCGGTCATTATGCTTCACTGCGTTCCCCATGTTAGCCAAGCTGTTACTCACAAAAACAGTGTGTGTGTGTGCATGTGTGTGTGTGTGAGCCGGTGTTGAGCCAGAGTGTGTCTATGTGTGTGTTAACAAAATGTTCACAAGGCAATATGTGTGTAAGATTAAAGAAAAGCTCCAAAGCTGAGCCCTCAGTTAAGGAATTGATTTGCTAACCATGTGTGATAGTACATCATCAGGACTGAGTGTCAGCACCACCATGGCTAGTACTGGAATGCCTGGCCTGACACCCCCACACTAATTGTGTGGGCACATCCACAAACACCTATGGAGAGACTCTGCGGAAGAGTCCACCCCCACCACCCGGCAACGCAGGGGTGTCGTTATCAACAACCTTGTTTCTGCTGTACCCTCCTACTCTTACACAGTACACCATCAAAACAAACACTCCTTGATCATAACTTGGTATCACAGAGAGAAGGAAACAGTATGTGCCCCGAAGAACTTCAAACCTAAACATCTGAGGCATCTGCAGGAAACCGTACGAGACCCATTCTAACATACTAAACAAAGCCTTCAAACGGAGAATATCAGTTAGTTCTGGGTAAAAGTTAGTTTCATTGTAAACCTCTCATTGATCTACTGACGGGACACTAACAATAGTCTGAGGTGTTTTGGTCTGGGTGGATTCCTCTCTGAAAATACTCTGATACAAAATGGATCCAGACTGTTACAACACAAGATCTGTGTGTGTTAACCGTCTGGGCGAACACTACAAAACACATGAATCAATGTGGACAAAGGACTGGTGATATGTCCTGGGCAGAGGATACCAGAGAGGATAAGAATGAGTGAGAGAGTTAGATCAGTGAATACAGTCGTGGGTCAAAGGTCACCAAGCACCATAGATCCAGCCACTCACCCTGCCAGTCCTCCGAAGATGTCCTTGACGTATGCGTAGTCTCCCCCTGACTTGGGGATGGTGACACCCAGCTCGGCGTAGCACAGCGCCCCGATGGCCGTGATGATGCCAGTGACGATCCACACAATCAGCGCCAGACCCACTGAACTGGCGTTCTCCATCACACCCTTAGGGCTGACGAATATCCCCGACCCAATGATGTTACCTAGGATAGAGAGAAGAAGAGGGGATGGTTATTGAAGTGACACCAACAGTTATTTGAGGTACCAAGGAGAAGGGAGGGGGGTTACTAGCGTGACACAAGTGTTATTCATAGGCAGGAAGAGCTGAAGGGGGATGGAGACATTAGGGTGAGAGAACATCCGTTCCACCATCTAATAATGATGGGAGAAGGGAACGTTATCGACGTGACACCAGCATTCGTCACAGGTTTGCAATCAGGAGATCAATTGGGGGGAACAGAGTGGAAGCAATGGAGGCAGTTTAATGTGGGATTCTAAACAATGTGTGTAACAAAATCACAGTTCAGAATCCCTCTTCCAATCATGAGCTCTATACCTCTGAGAGACAACACCGTGTTACCATACCCAGGGGAGGAGGAAGTTCTGACCCAGATGTTCCATTAACACATCTGATTGCTCAGCCTTTTAGCAGATTTCCTAGAGAAGAGAAGGAGGATAATAACGGAGGGGGACAAACAGAATGTTGGGATTTAAAGAGTGGTGTAGTGTACAATGGATGACAGGGGGAAAATGTGAGGACGAAGGAGACAGATAAAGTAGAAGAAAGAGAGAGAGAGAGAGAGAGAGAGACAGAAAGACACACAAAGAGAGAGGGGAGAATTTAATTTTAACAGCAGTGAGCAGCCAGCCAGCCAGCAGACAGAGTGGAAACACAATGTGCTGAGTTAGCACTGAGGATGAGAAGACACAGAGAGAGAGAGAGAGAGAGAGAGAGAGAGAGAGAGAGAGAGAGAGAGAGAGAGACAGAGAGACAGAGAGAAAGGGGTGTGTGAGTGTGTGTGTGTGTGTGTGTGTGTGTGTGTGTGTGTGTGGGTGTGTACTAAGGAGGCCCCTACACTACATCGGAACAATGCCCTGACAGCCTATATAAGCATCAGACTGGCAGTCAGTTTATAGAGCTGGGAAACATGAAAGAGACTGTGTGTGTGTGTGTGTTAGGTTAGACTTGGTTTAGATGACAGGTTAACTACTCACACCCCATCAGAGATCTAAAGAAGCAGTAGGGGTCAGAGGTCGGGGGTTGAGAATCAGATTCAGCTGACTGATTGGCTCATAAACCTTGACAGCGAATAGCACGCCAGGGCTAAAGATCGTATATTAGAACTTGCAGAGTCAGAGTTGACTGAGGAGAATACACAGTACAAAAGCCAAAGGTATTGATATAGACTTTTTGAATAGGGTTTGGTGTGTGTGTTCTCTTTTACTTCAACATTCCTCTACAGGTAAGACAGTGTCTGGAGGCAATAACCTACACACACACACACACACACACACACACACACACACACACACACACACACACACACACACACACACACACACACACACCTAAACCCCTGACCTGTGTTGCCCCAATGGGTGAACAGTCTGAAAACACAAGCATTTAAATTCCATATGCATCCTGAACTGTACTCGCTGGTGCACTTCTGTAGTTGACTTAGTGGCTGAAGGGTAAAGGAGGATTCATCTCAACCTTGACTAAAGAAGGCGACTGCTTCCAGTTAGTTGACTACATCTTTGGTACTGTGCAGTCAGTGCACCAACTTTACAAGGCTTCAGTTCAACAACTCTGTGACCCTTGGATGGTGAGACAATGAGAGGGGACTGGGTTAGGTTATAGGGTGACTGGTGGGACAATGAGAGGGGACTGGGTTAGGTTATAGGGTGACTGGTGAGACAATGAGAGGGGACTGGGTTAGGTTATAGGGTGACTGGTGGGACAATGAGAGGGGACTGGGTTAGGTTATAGGGTGACTGGTGAGACAATGAGAGGGGACTGGGTTAGGTTATAGGGTGACTGGTGAGACAATGAGAGGGGACTGTTAGGTTATAGGGTGACTGGTGAGACAATGAGAGGGGACTGGGTTAGGTTATAGGGTGACTGGTGAGACAATGAGAGGGGACTGGGTTAGGTTATAGGGTGACTGGTGAGACAATGAGAGGGGACTGTTAGGTTATAGGGTGACTGGTGAGACAATGAGAGGGGACTGGGTTAGGTTATAGGGTGACTGGTGAGACAATGAGAGGGGACTGGGTTAGGTTATAGGGTGACTGGTGGGACAATGAGAGGGGACTGGTAGGATTGGTGTAGTCATTGGCTGGAGGTAGTTTCCACCATTGTTCATGCCATGAAGGGGAGTTTGCATCCACACACTTTGAGAGAATGGTGGAGAATTGGGAATGAAACCTAAAGGTCTCTGTAAGCACTAGAACAAGTAAGAACCAAACCCAGCATGTGTAATCTGCAGGAGAATGTACACTAAAACATCACTGGCCTCAAACAATGCTGGTAGGCCTACAGCTCAGACAAAGCTGTTCATGTCATGTGCTAGGCTTACTTACTCAGACAAAGCCTACGTCCCAATTGGCACCCTATTCCCCAACACAGTGCCCTACTTTATAGGGAATAGGGTGCCATTTGAGACGCATACATTGCTTACTTCAGCCTTATGATCCCTTTTCATGGACAATGTGCTGTGTAGTGTGTCCCAGTCTACTGCCCCCTTACCAGAGGCAGGGCCCTTGACCAGAGCTCCCAAGCTCCAAGCTGTGATGAACTGACAAGCATCCCAGAACAACACAGACAGGTGAACGCTGAGCACAGATGTAATGTGCAAAAGGCTCTCCGAGACCTACACTAATGGTTAAGGTTAGGAAGCTGATCCTAGATCTGTACCATGGGGACTACAACCCAGAGAGTAGCGCTACAGCTGTGAGCAGGTTCTGTGGTATTACAAAGACCAGGGAGATTAGCGCATTTTCACTTCCTCCCTGTCCCTAAAGCCCTCTACAAACTGCCCAGCTGAGGCAACCTGCTGCTTGGACACTGTCCAGAAGCTCTCAGAGGACACACACACACACACACACACACACACACACACACACACACACACACACACACACACACACACACACACACACACACACACACACACACACACACACACACACACACACACACACTGACGCTAAGACACACACACCTCAGAGAGCGCTGCCAACTAGCACTTATCATTACAGCAGTGCCCAGCTTTGAGTTTAATGGGCCCAGAGTAAAAGAGGTGAAGAATGAAGAATTAAATAATGTTAGAAGGAATGAAAGGAGGAGGGGGAGGTGAAGAATGTGGTGAGCTGCTGCAATCCCCATCATCCACCCACCTGACTGACACTCCTACCTGCTGACTCTGATTAGGCCACCTTCCCCTCCTCACCCCCCTCAGCCCCCCCTCACCCAGAAGGGGGTGAAGGTGGACTCACAATAGATCTGACTGACTGTACCTTTAGCTCATAACCCCCCGGCCCCCCTCAGTCCCCTTCAAGGGAACAGAGAACAAAGGCTGAGGGAAGAGTTGGAACATGGCAGTTTGAGTTCAGTCATCTGACGATAAGGCCTCTCACGTGAGAAAAGAGGAGAGATCAGGGTTGTGTTCATTTGGCATAGAACGGAAGAAAACATTCAAACAGGGAGGGACAGTACCTAAACTTATGCCCTAAGAAACGTTTGTTTTCGTCTTCTGTTGCAAACCATTTTGCTTCGGTGTGCATTAATGAATATGGCCCAGATGTGTTTGTGAAAGAGTGACCTTACTGTAGACTAGAGTGTCATCATGACATGTAGGCTACTATGGTAATCCTTGGCTTGCTCTTTTAAACTTTCATGATTGGGGTTAAATGATGTGGGTTAAACTGTTAATGATATTTGGAAGATGAAGAACCTATGGACTGGGTGGGAGCAATTCACACCTCTAGTCTCTTCACTCTTTTGCATTTAAAAACAACAAGGGCTGTGACCCAAGTGGCACCATATCCCCTATATAGTGCACCACTTTGGGCCATGGCCCATAGAGCTCTGGTCAAAAGTAATGCACTTTAATTAAGAATAGGGTGCCATTTTAGTTTTTGAACCGTTCTGTTTTAATGATGGCGATGTCTAGTATTTATGTTGGAGATGAATGAATGATATTTGAATGGTGGACAGTCTCTGGGGCAGAAGTCAGGACATAGGGGCTCTCTTCATATAGGCTCATTCAATAGAGCTCAAAGGAGAGGTCTACCATGGGCCTTCCCTTCAATATCTGCTTTATTTTCTGTTAGCTGTAACCTCCCTCCACCTTTCGCTCTCTCTCTCTCTTTTTTTTCTCTCTCTCTCTTTTTCTCTCTCTCTCTCTTTCTCTCTCTCTCTCTCTCTCTCTCTCTCTCTCTCTCTCTCTCTCTCTCCCCCTCTCTCTCTCTCTCTCTCTCTCCCCCTCTCTCTCGCTCTTTCTCTCTCTACCCCCAACTCTGTCTCTAAACAGAAAGGACCCTGGGACAGATCCAGTCGGTTCAGTTACCATGGAAACCTGTCAGTGAGTGAGTCATCTCCCTCAAGATTGAAAGACCAGAGACCACCCCACTGATTCACCTGGACCTCACAACAACAAATCCTCTGTCTGTGTATCGATCTACACGCCTCAAAGGATTTGCATTGTGCTCCTAAATTCCTTTGTGCGCGCCTACCTTTCTCAACTGGTGCATACACAAGCTCCTTGTAAAAAAAAAAGTTTGGCCCTGATGTGTTTGAATATTGGGATGATCACTTTCACTAAGCATAAACCACATCAGATGGCTGTGATCATAAGTATTGGTAAACAGATTTACAAGTGATATAAGCCTAGTTCGGTGGTTACATGGGTTTTCACTTTCTAATGGTAATGATGGTGTAATTACTTGGAACTACAAAGAAATTGTAAATGTGAAAAAGTGTTGCTTTTTCTTGAAATTACAGCTCAGAGCTCAGACATCTTAATTTACAGCAATGATGGAGATAATGTCCTGACAGTTTCAGTTTGGGCTGAAGATTAGAGAGATGATCAAAGTGTTGCTGATTAACTGACTAATGAACTCACAGCGAGATAGAGAACGAATTGAATTGAATGACTGGTAACTGCTGAAGTGATGCAATAGCCATCAACGATAATTAGCCGACATTAGAAGATGTTTAAAATGATCCACTAATAAGGTCCCATTTTGAGTAAGTGGGAGAGCGACCTTATGCTACCCAAACCAAATCTTATTCATAATGTTTATGCCACACTTAAAAGCACTTTAAGCTACTCTGAGCAGTGGTCAGTCCAATTCACTCTCATAGCACTGGTTTTCCAACTAGTTATGCACGAACGCACGCATACACACACACACACACACACACACACACACACACACACACACATTCTCTGAGTCAGTGTACCTAAAGCTCAGGTGGGTCACAGTAGGCTATTATTCGAAATTAACTATGCCTATTAATAACTTATTCGCAAACCAGCCTTTGCAAGTACGCATGAACCTTATTAGAGACATTATCCTATCCAATGTTTGATTTTTGACACTTACCAACAATAATTCCGCAGGCGCTCACAAGGCCGATCTCTTTCTTCAGAGCCACCCCTCCTGACTCCTTCCCGGACTCGGAGACAGCATCCCCGCCAGACGCCGCTGCGCTGCCCCGTTGCCTTGGTCCGTTCGTCATTTTGGTGATAGAGTTGTTCAGTCCTCGCTGTGACACTTGCTGCTGCAGCTGTGCCTGTGCCTGTGCCTGTGGTCGCTCTAAATTGATAGCTAAAGAGTGGACGTGCGCGGTAAGACCACACAGCACACTTCACAGCACTTCGCCCAAAAGTGTCGAAGATGAGTAGATACAAGTAATTGTTTACTTGTTGCAGTATTCTGGTGTAGCCTATTCAACACCTCGAATCGAGCCTTCAGATGTTATGGGCAACGCACTGCCGCAAATAGTTCATTTATATAACAATAAATCAGTGCAGTTACACGTCATGTAAACTTGTTTTTAAACCTGTATTCTCATGTTGTCCAGAATACCAATGTATTTGCTGTTAGAATGTTGCACTGGCGCACTACCTGTGGAAAGGAAATTGCAACAAGTTCGCCTACCTAATCAGTTGATAAAATACGAAAAATGCCTCGTTTGCACTGCGGGCAACGACAACAAAAACATGAGATAACAGCTTTTTTATCTCGTATTGACCGTTATTAACGCGACTGTCTAATTTGAGTAACAAAGTTGTGATATTTCACAGTTAATATATTTTAATTGCTAGACATATGACAAAAAAAACAACGTATTGTTGAAAATATATAACCAAATAAGTAACAGGTATTCAATAGTCCATTTAGTGAACAAGAATGGCGTATTCCAGTGACATACTGCGAAAGAACCCTTCTGTCACAAAATATTCGTTTTGAAACAAAACTAAAACGTCTTTCACAGCTTCCTTGACTACAGGTGAGAGCTCCAGAGACCCGACTTAGAGCATCCCTTTACGCACCATTAAAACTGGTTGAAAAACACACAACTGTGTCTCCCACCCAAAAACTGAACCTCAATAAAAATGTCCTTTCTGGTCTTCAGGTCTTCAGCGGTATCCTTGCAGCTTGGTTTGACTAAACAATGAGCAAGATATTGGGTAAATATACATGTCCCCTTCATATTATGAGTACAGTAGGACCGCCCCTTTCCACACTAGCCCCTCCTCTTCTCACCACCAGGCTTCAGTTCAGCCTGTATACACTTCCCCTCCTCCCCATATTCAAGTAATCAGCTTTCCCTCAACCCCCCTCTGCTCCAAACAGTACGACCCAAAGAAAACACCACGCAAACATAGTGGAATACTGCACAAACTCTCTCTCCTCCTTTCTCTCTCTCCACCTTTCTCTCTCTCTCCCCCTTCTTTCTCTCTTTCTCTCTCTCACTCACACCTGACCCTAAATGTAGCACGTTCACTTGCACCTCTAGTGTTTGCTGGTGGTGTAGTAGCTATACCATTAGCCTACATACATACAGTGCCTTCGGAAAGTATTCAGACTCCTTGACTTTTTCCACATTTTGTTATGCTACAGCTTTTTTCTAAAATTGATTAAATTGTTTCTCCCCCCACATCAATCTACACTGAAAACAAAGAAGCAAAAACTATTTTATTTATTTAATTTTGCTTATTTATAAAAAATTAAAAAACAGAAAATATCACATTTACATCATTATTCAGACCCTTTACTCAGTACTTTGTTGAAGCACTTTTGGCAGAGATTACAGCATCTATTCTTATTGGGTATGATGCTACAAGCTTGGCACACCTTTATTTGGGAAGTTTCTCTAATTCTTCTCTGCAGATCCTCTGAAGCTCTGTCAGGTTGGATGGGGAGCATTGCTGCACAGCTGTTTTTCAGGTCCCTCCAGAGATGTTTGATTGGGTTCAAGTTTGGGCTCTGGCTGGGCCTCTCAAGGACATTCAGAGACTTGTCCCGAAGCCACTCCTGCGTTGTCTTGATTGTGTGCTTGGGGTCGTTGTCCTGTTGGAAGGTGAGTCTCATAGAAAAGGGTCTGATTACTTATGTAAATAAGGTATTCCTGTATTTTTATTTTTAATAAATGTGCAAAAATGACTATAAATCTGTTTTCGCTTTGACATTATGGGGTATTGTGTGTAGATTGCTGAGGATGTTTTTTTATTTAATAAATTTTAGAATAAGTCTGTAACGTAACAAAATGTGGAAAAAGTCCAGGGGTCTGAATAATTTCCCAATGCACTGTATGTAACGTAGGGTGGAGAGAGTGCATTTCTCTGACTTCCCCTATGACAATCTTGTTGGCATTGCACACAGACCATACACGCCACATACACAATGCACACACACCACACACACCACACACCATGCACACTGTGTATGCAAATGTGTCTCTAGCAGGTCTCTTGGGTTTGGCTGATATGCTACTCTCTTGCTGCTATCCTTGATTATCTGCTAAGAGTTTGACTGAGTGTGTGTGTGTGTGTGTGTGTGTGTGTGTGTGTAAATCAGGTGTTTATTTACTGGCCAGCTGTCTTTCAAGATGTATAGCCGAATCATAGCAGGTGTCTAAGGCCTTGAGACTGTGTACATCGAGAGCCTCACCTCTGCTATAATGGACATGATTGATGTTTGATAGTGGTGAGATGCTGTAACAGAGGAAATGAACCTTGTGACCGGTCAAAGTCTAGCCATAGCACCAGACTTTATTGTCCAGCTGGTTGGTTCTGGAGGGGTTATTGCTGAGATAGGCTTGCTTCGACCAGATTACCCAACTCCTATTCCTAACCATCACCATTAGGCCGATCTACAAATATCTGACCCTGGATCTGTGGTTAGGAAACTCTCTGACACAGAGCTGTTCATTGTTTCTGAGTGGCCCAGTAACCTGCTTCCCTAGTCATGCCCAGTGTGCGTGCCAGTATGTATGTGTGTGTGTGTGTGTGTGTGTGTCAGTGTGTGTGTGTGTGTGTGTCAGCATGTGAGGTCTAAGTAAAGAGAGATCCTCTTCTCTTTTCGCCACTGCGTTAATGGCCTCAATGACAGTCCATTGTCATTGTGCGTGTTTCTGTGTCACT
>NC_056438.1:18517259-18527259 GCF_018296145.1 Oncorhynchus tshawytscha | reverse complement strand
TACTGGGGCGGCAGGGTAGCCTGGTGGTTAGAGCATTGGACTAGTAGCCGAAAGGTTGCAAGTTCAAAATCCCTGAGCTGACAAGGTACAAATCTGTCGTTCTGCCCCTGAACAGGCAGTTAACCCACTGTTCCTAGGCCGTCATTGAAAAAAATAATTTGTTCTTAACTGACTTGCCTAGTTAAATAAAGGTACAATAAAAAATAATTTGTTCTTAACTGACTTGCCTAGTTAAATAAAGATAAAAAAATACTTCCAATGTTGTGGCAAAATGGCTTAAGGACAACAAAGTCAAGATAGTGGAGTGGCCATAACAAGGCCCTGACCTCAATCCCATAGAAAATGTGTGGGCAGAACTGAAAAAGCGTGTGCGAGCAAGGAGGCCTACAAACGTGACTCAATTACACCAGCTCTGTCAGGAGGAATGGGCCAACATTCACCCAACTTATTGTGGAAGGCTCCCCGAAACAATTTAAAGGCAATACTACCTTTATGTAAACTTCTGACCCACTGGGAATGTAATGAAAGAAATAAAAGCTGAAATCAAATCAATTAAATCATCCCCTCTACTATTATTATGACATTTCACATTCTTAAAATAAAGTGGTGATCTTAATTGACCTAAGACAGGGAATTTTTACTAGGTTTAAATGTCAGCAATTGTGAAAAACTGAGTTTAAATGTATTTGGCTAAGGTGTATGTAAACTTCCAACTTCAACTGTATTTCTATTAAATTACAGTATGCTGCAGTATTCTGATTTAAATTACTGTAAAATCTTGTATATTTTTGCTCTGTGAACACAGTCGGGACTTTAAAGTTTCAATATGTAACTTTTTGGGAGACCTTACCAAATTCACTTAGAAATGTGTTATAGATCTGTCATACTCATTGAAAGTAACCCCTTCACAATGCAGTGCTTGATTGTCACAAGCTCTTACAAAGACTATAAAACTGTCACTGTCCATAAAAACATTTGTTCGACCTTCCGTCCTTCTGGCACAACATTCCGACTGACGGTTGGTACAAATGCAGCATATTTTAGACCATGCCCCCAAATATGCTAATGAGCCACTGAACGCAGCACATGAATGGAGCATAATGCTGTGTTCGTAAACAAGTGGGACTTTACCACATACCATTGGGAATAATCCATTTAAACAGCCCTCCAACTGGTAATCTCTAGTGAGAAACCCGTCTATCATCCTGAGCTCCCATTTCTCCCACATACTGACCTCTGACGTTCACTACTAAGGAAAATACCTTTACAACAGCATTTAAATGCACCAACAAAACATTATTAACAGAAAATAAATCTATTAATTTGTTTACAAGCGTGATAACTGTACTTTTAGTTTAAGGTTACACAGCTTGTTGGCCATTAGCCAATCAGTGATTCTCAATGAGTTCAAAGCACGTGCATGCATCCAATTGGTATTTACGAATTCACAACTGGTAAATTCCCATCTCCCACATGGTTACGAAACACAGCATTAAATGGAATATATTGGGTAGAAAAATGTACCATTATACTAGATGATCTGACCATGTACCCTAAAAGGTACCAACCAGTACCATGTGAGTTCCTCTGAGGGTGCCTTATGTGTACCTTTGACCTTTTTGTAAACTAGAGAACAACACTGCAACATAACGCAGTCACACCTCTGACACGGCCAAAACTTAACATGCGTCCCTGAGCACTGCACATTTTTTGTTGGCTTTGTCAGATAATCACACAATTATTTACTTGATTACGGGCAACTTTTAGCCAAGTGCAGAAATGTATTCTTGACAATATACCTGTGGTTGATCTCTGTCGTGTCCACAGACCTGTTGGCAAAGCAGGAAATTCAACTCGCTCGTGTCCCAGAAGTTGTGAGTTCAAATCCCAGGTGGGGTATTTCCCAAATGTGCAAACCAATGTTGAATGCATCTAAAGTATCCTGTGAGTTTAAAAGCAAATGTGTGTGAGGCATGCCAAGTAAATACCCTACCCAAGTGCATTGCAAGTAAATATTTAGCAAAAACACTAATACAGTATCCTACTGTATTATTGTAGAAATTGACTGTAAAATGATAAAAATGTCCCTAAAAAATGAACAGCAATTGGCTAATAGTGTATTGTTGTCACATGTTGAACCACGTGATTTCACAAGTAGAACATTTGAACACTTACATTTGGAACACTTCATGTGTCATTTCACATGTAGAACATTTGAACACTTACATTTGGAACACTTCATGTGTCATTTCACATGTAGAACATTTGAACACTTACATTTGGAACACTTCATGTGTCATTTCACAAGTAGAACATTTGAACACTTACATTTGGAACACTTCATGTGTCATTTCACATGTAGAACATTTGAACACTTACATTTGGAACACTTCATGTGTCATTTCACAAGTAGAACATTTGAACACTTACATTTGGAACACTTCATGTGTCATTTCACATGTAGAACATTTGAACACTTACATTTGGAACACTTCATGTGTCATTTCACATGTAGAACATTTGAACACTTACATTTGGAACACTTCATGTGTCATTTCACATGTGAAAACATGTGTTTTTGGAAATGTATTGCTGTTCAGCTGAAGTATGACCCTGTCTCTGAACTAACAACCTCAGGATTGCGCCACAAGTATGCAGTGTTCTCATACACATTCAATACCGATAATACATCTCCGCATGTAGCAAAAGCGTGCCATCTGCACTGCTGTTTTAGTCATCAGTTAATCTGACTATTCTCTCATTGATTTCAGTTACTGGATTCGGTCATTTGAGGGTTTTCTGTATAAATGTTGTTGGGGCATATTATTCTGCTTTAATGTTACTCCTGAATCACTATGATAAATAAAATCGTTTTTCACAAGTGTTTTTTTTAACAAAGCTGAGATGTACTTTGAAGTACAAAGTGTAGGAATACAGTTGAAATCAGTTATTGACACAGACATGGTGGCACAGCAGGACAATGAGAATGCAGTGAACCAGAGTTCACATCCCAGGTAACGACATGTTGAATAACAATTACTTTTTAAATGAAGATCCAAAAAGTTGTCAGATATGTAAGCTAAAAACACTGTATGTTAATAGCACAGAGTGTGTGTCACAGCGACACATTTTTGTTTGCAGGGCATCACCTGTGAATTCTCATCTGAAAGGTTATGTGATCACATATGTTTCTCCTCCAGTGGAGGCTGCTGAGGGCAGGTTGGCTCATAATATTGTCTGGAATGGAGTGAATGGACTGGTACCATTCTATCCCCTCCATGTCGGCCATTACTACGAGCTGTCCTCCCCTCAGCAGCCCCCACTGTTGTCCTCATACTGTAATACTCCACTGTCTTCCTCATAAAGCATCTCTGAGTAGGAGTGCTGATCTAGGATTCTCTGTCCATGTAAAGTTACTCATTATGATCTAAAAGGCTGAAACTGATTCTAGATCAGCACTCCTAATCTAAGACTAATGAATATGGGCCCTGAAGTCAAGTGATGACTCGGCATAAACGTGATACAGCTGCTTCCATGATGTAGGCTATTTTCTGAACCTGTCTAGATGTGTACACATGGGGGGGGGGTTATGGCACGTGGGGTATTCACGGTATGTTTAGTGACATAACATGATTCATCACTGGGTGGTATAAACACTTCACTTGCCAAACACTAGAGCAGTCTGCCGCAGCCACACTGAGTTGCCCAACTGGGTGCTGGGGAAAGAAGGAAAGGCAGGAGAGGTAGAGGGATAGAGGAAGATGAAAGGAAGGATGAAAAGAAGAGTAGGGTTAGGGATAGAGAGTGGGAATCTTTGTGAGGGAGACAGAGAGAGAGAGAGGAGTGCAAGAGAGACAGAAAAAGAGAGAGAGAGAGAAATAAATACATTGAGAAAGAAGGATTGGAGTGGGAGAGAAATTGAGGAGAGAGAAGGAGTGTAAGAGGCGCATAGTGGAGGAGGGTAATTCGAGCCATGTGTTTACCATGTCGCTGAGGAACACATGGTCAGGAACAATATGTTCAAATCCTTCCCCAAACAAACTTCTGAACCACATCGCCATCTTCCACTATCTGTTTACAGGCTCTCTGTTAATCCTCTAACCTACTGCGGGAGTGTGTGTGTTTGTGTGTGTGTGTGTGTGTGTGTTTGCGTGCGTGTGTGTGTGCATGTAGTTGGCGCTTGTGCCTCTGCCCAAGATGAAACTGTATTTTTGTGCCAAAGCTTTTGTTTGTTTGTTTGTTTGTCAGACCATTAGCACCTGTTTGTGTGTGTCTGTGTCTGTGCATGCGTATGTGTGTGTACGTGTGTCTGGTTATTGGGTAATGGCAGTGTTTGCACATGTTTATACCCTGATCTCTGTTTATCTAGACGGATCCTAGTGGCAGCTCCTCACTCAATATGATCATATAGCAGACATGTTTATACCCGGATCTCTGTTTATCTAGACGGATCCTAGTGGCAGCTCCTCACTCAATATGATCATATAGCAGACATGTTTATATCCCGATCTCTGTTCATCTAGACTGATCCTCATAGCAGCTCCTCACTCAATATGGTCATATAGCAGACATGTTTATATCCCGATCTCTGTTCATCTAGACTGATCCTCAGAGCAGCTCCTCACTCAATATGGTCATACAGTTGTCACTTGTATCCTAAGCCACTTATTCACTCTATTTATGTCGATACAGTAAGAAAGTATTCAGACCCTTTGACTTATTCCACATTTTGTTACGTTACAGCCTTATTCTAAAATATATTCTATTTTTTTCCCCTCATCAATCTACACACAATAGACCATAATGACAAAGCAACAACAGGGTTTTAGAAATGTTTGCTAATTTTTAAAAAAGAAAAAAGAAAACTGAAATATCACATTTACATAAGTATTCAGACCCCTCAGTACTTTGTTGAAGCACCTACGGCAGCGATTACAGCCTCGAGTCTTCTTGGGTATTGTAACGATCTTCGTCTTCATCAGATGAGGAGTAGGAAGGATCGGACCAAAACGCAGCGTGGTAAATGTCCATGATATTAATTATCGCAGAACACGAAAATACAAAACAACAAAGTGAATGTAAGAAATGAAAATCGAAACAGTCCTGAAAGGTGAAAACACAAAACAGGAAACAACTACCCACAAACACCAGGTGGGAAAAGGCTACCTAAGTATGGTTCTCAATCAGAGACAACGATAGACAGCTGCCTCTGATTGGGAACCATACCAGGCCAAACGCATAGAAAAGAAAACATAGAAAAACAACATAGAATGCCCACCCCAACTCACGCCCCGACCAAACCTAAATAGAGACATAAAAAGGATCTCTAAGGTCAGGGCGTGACAGGTATGACGCTGTAAGCTTGGCACACCAATATTTGGAGAGTGTCTCCCATTTTTCTCTGCAAATCCTCTCAAGCTCTGTCAGGTTGTAAGGGGGAGTGTTGCTGCACAACTATTTTCAGGACTCTCCAGAGATGTTCGATCGGGTTCAAGTCGGGGCTCTGGCTGTGCCACTCACGAACATTCAGAGACTTGTCCCGAAGCCACTCCTGCGTTGTCTTGGCTGTGTGCTTAGGGTAATTGTCCTGTTGGAAGGTGAACCTTAGCCCCAGTCTGTGGTCCTGAGCGCTCTGGAGCAGGTTTTCATCAAGGATCTCGCTGTTCATCTTTGCCTCGATCGTGACTAGTCTCCCAGTCCCTGCCTCTGAAAAACATCCCCACAGCATGAAGCTCTTACCACCATGCGGCACCGTAGGGATGCTGCCAGGTTTCCTCCAGACGTGACACTTCACATTCAGGCCAAAGAGTTCAATATTGGTTTCATCTGACCACAGAATCTTGTTTCTCATGACCTGAGAGTCCTTTAGGTGCCTTTTGGCAAACTCCAAGCGGGCTGTCAGGTGCCTTTTACTGTGGAATGGCTTCCGTGTGGCCACTCTGCCATAAAGGCCTGGTTGGTGGAGTGCTACAGAGATGGTTGTCCTTCTGGAAGTTTCTTGAATCTCCACAGAGGAACTCTGGAGCTCTGTCAGAGTGACCATGAGGTTCTTGGTCACCTCCCTGACAAAGGCTCTAATCGAGTTGTAGAAACATCTCAAGGAGGATCAATGGAAACAGGATGCACCTGAGCTCAGTTTTGAGTCTCATAGCAAAGGGTCTGAATACTTATGTTTAATAAGGTGTTTCTGTTTTTTATTTTTAATACATTTGCAAAAAATATAAAAAATATAAAAACCTATTTTTACTTTGTCATTATGGAGTCTAGTGTGTAGGAAAATGTTTTATTTAATCCATTTTAGAATAGGGCTGTAATGTTACAAAGCGTGGACAAGGTCAAGGGTCTGAATACTTTCTGAAGGCACTGTATCCAGATGGGGAGGTGTATCTTACCCCCTCCCTTCCCCTGCATTAAACCGGTTGACGTGATTGTTTTAAGGAGGTCTGGCTCAATCCAGTTATCACTGCATTCTGCCAGGGCCCCTTCATCTCTATGCCTGCCCCACTCACCCCCCCT
This sequence comes from Oncorhynchus tshawytscha, assembly GCF_018296145.1. Lineage (NCBI taxonomy): Eukaryota > Metazoa > Chordata > Actinopteri > Salmoniformes > Salmonidae > Oncorhynchus > Oncorhynchus tshawytscha. The sequence continues at coordinate 18,520,743 of NC_056438.1, read as the reverse complement.
CTCTCTCTTCCTTTACTTCTCTCTCTCTCTCTCTCTCTCTCTCTCTCTCTCTCTCTCTCTCTCCTCCTGACACCGTGTGACTTTAGCACCAGCATGGGGATTTCTTTAGCCAGCAAACTGACAAAAAGTGAGAGAAAAAGTGGAAAATGGAGAGTTACACTACAGAACGTGGTAAAGTGTGGGAGTGTGTTTGTGTGTGTGTGTGGATGTGTGTGCAGGGGAGAGGGCAGATTAATTTTGTGTGAGTAGGCTACCTACAGTATAATGTCAGGGGAATGTGAATGTTTTGATGCTTCACAATGATTGAGTTTGAGTGTGAGTGTGTGTGAGTACATGTGTGTAAGTACGTGTGTGTGTGAGTGAGTACGTGTGTGTGTGTGTGTGGTTATGTGTGTGTGTGTGTACGTGCTCCTGTATGTGTAGGAGCACTGCAGAAAAAAATGACATTTCTCTGTGAAATGTTACACTATGCATCTGTGTGGACTCTTCCCACGATGCAGCTCTCCATGCATTCAGCTGTGTGTAAGCTCACGTATGTGAGCATACCTGTGTGTTTTGTCTATGCATGTGTGCGCGTTTGTGTGGAAATAAATACTACGTATGTACAACAGTATGTATCCATATTTCATATTTATAAAGCTGTTCGTATGCATGGAAGCAAGCATTCTATATGACAATGACGTCCCTTTATAACATTATAAATGACAATAATGTCATGTTATAGCATTCTATATGACAATGATGTTGTGTTATAGCATTCTATATGACAATGACGTCCCTTTATAACATTATAAATGACAATAATGTCATGTTATAGCATTCTATATGACAATGATGTTGTGTTATAGCATTCTATATGACAATGACATCATGTTATAGCATTCTATATGACAATGATATCATGTTATAGCATTCTATATGACAATGATAGCATGTTATAGCATTCTATATGACAATGATAGCATGTTATAGCATTCTATATGACAATGACATCATGTTATAGCATTCTATATGACAATGATATCATGTTATAGCATTCTATATGACAATGATAGCATGTTATAGCATTCTATATGACAATAATAGCATGTTATAGCATTCTATATGACAATGATGTCATGTTATAGCATTCTATATGACAATGATGTTGTGTTATAGCATTCTATATGACAATGATGTTGTGTTATAGCATTCTATATGACAATGATGTTGTGTTATAGCATTCTATATGACAATGATGTCGTGTTATAGCATTCTATATGACAATGATGTCGTGTTATAGCATTCTATATGACAATGATGTCGTGTTATAGCATTCTATATGACAATGATGTCGTGTTATAGCATTCTATATGACAATGATGTTGTGTTATAGCATTCTATATGACAATGATGTCGTGTTATAGCATTCTATATGACAATGACATCATGTTATAGCATTCTATGCGACAATGACGTCATGTTATAGCATTCTATATGACAATGACGTCATGTTATAGCATTCTATATGACAATGACATCATGTTATAGCATTCTATACGACAATGACATCATGTTATAGCATTCTATACGACAATGACGTCATGTTATAGCCTGTCGTGCTCATGGCTGACCTTGAAATGTTTATCTCCTAGTCTATTAATATACCGATGAGAACATACACCACATACGGGCTACCACTTTAACCCCCCTCAGCACACTCAGCAACATAGAGGCGGTCTCTCACATACGTAGGCCTATACAGAGACTTATATTTGTCAATGTAAGGCTCTGGGCCTAAGTATTAGGACTTGTTTGTTTTAGTCACCACACCGTCTCCTCCTCAAGATTACCAACAGAGTACTACAACACACCACACAATCTCACGGTTATCAACTCCACATCAAAACCACATGCAGCACGACACATGTCTAGGACATTGTAGCAGAACGCTGTTGGACCACCTTCAGCACACTCAGCAACATACAGACAGAGACACTGGAAGCCTATCTCCCTATAGTAATATTACCATGCCATCTAGCAGATGTTTTTGTCCAACGCTACTAACAGTCATGCATGAATACAGTCTACACATTGGGTGGTCCTGGGAATCGAACCCAAAACCCTGGGTTTGGCCGTTGAAGGCCGTCATTGTAAATAAGAATTTGTTCTGACTTGCCTAGTTAAATAAAGGTTACATTGCAAGCGCCATTCTCTACCAACAAAGCTATGAGGACCTACCTATCTCTTACATATGTACTGTAGGCCTGTGTATCAAGACTCATGTGTTTTAGGTTTCACCCTCTTCTCCTCAACATGATCAAATGAACACTTAGACCAGCATAGTATTAGACAGCATAGTATTTATTACTGAAGTGAAAAGGTCAGTTTTAACCAAAGCCAGAGGCAGGTGTACAGAACATGACGTAGTGATGCTTTGCCAGCAGCTGAATACATGTGTGGTGTGTCTCAGTCAGCAAGGTTAAAGGTGAAGTCGTATGTGGTATGTGCTTGTCTGTGGCACCGTTCCTCTCTGTCACTGCCCCTCATTCATTTAGCTACTCTTACCTCCCTTATGTCTGTCTGTCTACCCCCCCACACACACACACACACACACCTGTGATGACTAAGAAACTTTCATTGGCTAGGAGTTAGCATTATTACATGGGTAAAGAAGAGACATTATACTGCTCCTCAGCTGTTTTGGAGGAGCTGTAAGACTCCCAAGATGGGCTTTTCTTTCAAAGTGACATGGTTTCACCTATGCTGCCCTCCCTGTTTGTTACCTAGTTGACTTTTTAGACAGTGACTTACAGTTTTTTCCAACTGCTTACACAAGTTTTCAAAACTGTCTCATTTTTTTCAAAACTCTACACACAATTCCCAAAACTGCACACACAAAATGCAAAATGCCTCACATCTCCTTCAAAATGTAACACTGCATTCAAAATGCCATAAACACACGTCAGAATGCAGCATTTGCATCAAATGGCAAACACTGCTTTCATAATAGTACATTTTTGGATATACCATGTAAACACTGCTGTTCTAAATCTAAAGCTCTTTGGTCTTTCATAGGCTTATATCTACACTTCAATACAATGTTCTACAGTGAAAGTAATCTGCTGAGAGGGGTAACAAGTACACTGTAAACACCAATGCAATGTAGAAACAGAAAATATTTATTAGGCCAAACATTACTGTTGTATACAGTAGCATACATCAGAACCATAAACATATGTAAACCAAAAGTATATTCTTTAGAATACAGTAAAGAACACGGGGCAGTACAGGAATTGGTAGGGGGGGGGGGGCAGTCACCAGTGCTAAGATATGCTTCATCTCTTCTCCGGCCTGTGTCTGGCCACGATACTTCATCCACATCACAAGATAGGTTTTCTCTTGCCAAACATCGAGGGAAGAATCTCCTAGCATGGCGTATCCAACCTTGGACAGAGGCAACCTCTATGTCCCCACATAGACCATATTTATAATTGCAGTCTCT
>NC_056438.1:18484759-18512259 GCF_018296145.1 Oncorhynchus tshawytscha | reverse complement strand
AGTGAGTGTGTATATGTAGTCTAGTGAGTGTGTATATATAGTCTTGTGAGTGTGTATATATAGTCTAGTGAGTGTGTATGTGTAGTCTAGTGAGTGTGTATATATAGTCTTGTGAGTGTGTATATAGTCTAGTGAGTGTGTATATATAGTCTTGTGAGTGTGTATATAGTCTAGTGAGTGTGTATATATAGTCTAGTGAGTGTGTATATAGTCTAGTGAGTGTGTATATATAGTCTAGTGAGTGTGTATATATAGTCTTGTGAGTGTGTATATAGTCTAGTGAGTGTGTATATATAGTCTAGTGAGTGTGTATATGTAGTCTAGTGAGTGTGTATATAGTCTAAAGAGTGTGTATATATAGTCTAGTGAGTGTGCATATGTAGTCCAGTGAGTGTGTATATAGTCTAGTGAGTGTGTATATATAGTCTAGTGAGTGTGTATATATAGTCTAGTGAGTGTGTATATATAGTCTGGTGAGTGTGTATATAGTCTATTGAGTGTGTATATGTAGTCTAGTGAGTGTGTATATTTAGTCTAGTGAGTGTGTATATTTAGTCTAGTGAGTGTGTATATATAGTCTAGTGAGTGTGTATATGTAGTCTAGTGAGTGTGTATATGTAGTCTAGTGAGTGTACGTTGGATCAGAGTCAGTGCAGATAGTTTGGGTACCATTAGTTTACTATTTAGCAGTCTGGCTATTTAGCAGTCTTGTGGCTTGGGGGTAGGAACTGTCTCGGAGTCTGTTGGTCCAATAGCCAATGCTCCGGTACCGTTTGGTATCAGAGTGAACAATCTATGGCTTGGGTGGCTGGAGTCTGGCAATTTTTCGGGCCTTGTTCTGACAGTAAGCCCGATCATATAAACTAGGTCTTTACTGATTTCAAGCTGGATCTTCTCTCAGACCACCAACTGTGAGGGTCTTTGCACAATCCCCTGTTCCCTTCCACCCCATCTCCCATCACTCTACACCCTTTAACCCCCTCCTCAACCCTCCAAACAGTCCCAGGGGTCACCATGAGGGTCTGTGGAAGGGTCAGTGTGTGGTGCCAAAAGCAGGAAGCCACAGCTGTGCTCATCAGAATGTGTGTATGTGTGTCTCTCTGTGTCTGTTTCTCTCGCTGTGTGTGTGTGTGTGCGCGTGTGTGTGACTTTTTCTGCACTCTAAGTGTTTCGGTGTCTCTCTGTTGACTCTACCTCTGATTAAATGAAGCAATGTCCTCCACTGTGATGAGCTCCCAAAGCTTTGTTACGATGCACATGTCCTCCACTGTGACGAGCTCCCAAAGCTTTGTTACGATGCACATGTCCTCCACTGTGATGAGCTCCCAAAGCTTTGTTACGATGCACATGTCCTCCACTGTGACGAGCTCCCAAAGCTTTGTTACGATGCACATGTCCTCCACTGTGATGAGCTCCCAAAGCTTTGTTACGATGCACATGTCCTCCACTGTGACGAGCTCCCAAAGCTTTGTTACAATGCACATGTCCTCCACTGTGATGAGCTCCCAAAGCTTTGTTACGATGCACATGTCCTCCACTGTGATGAGCTCCCAAAGCTTTGTTACGATGCACATGTCCTCCACTGTGACGAGCTCCCAAAGCTTTGTTACGATGCACATATCCTCCACTGTGATGAGCTCCCAAAGCTTTGTTACGATGCACATGTCCTCCACTGTGATGAGCTCCCAAAGCTTTGTTACGATGCACATGTCCTCCACTGTGATGAGCTCCCAAAGCTTTGTTACGATGCACATATCCTCCACTGTGATGAGCTCCCAAAGCTTTGTTACGATGCACATGTCCTCCCCTGTGACGAGCTCCCAAAGCTTTGTTACGATGCACATGTCCTCCACTGTGACGAGCTCCCAAAGCTTTGTTACGATGCACATATCCTGCACCTGAAGCAAGTGGAATATATTTCCCTTTTGTACTTTAATTATTTGCACATCACTACAGCAATGTAAATATACAGAATATGACCATTGAAATGTCTTTATTCTTTTGGAACTTGTGTGAGTGTAAAATTTACTGGGCTTTAATTGGCTTGGGAAACATATGTTTACATTGCCAAAGCAAGTGAAATAGATAACTAACAAAAGTGAAATAAACAATATTATATTAACAGGAAACACTACACACACACTCTCTCTCTCTCTCTCTCTCTCTCTCTCTCTCTCTCTCTCTCTCTTTCTCTCTCTCAGTATTTGCAATTCAGATGGACCTGCTGGTATCTGCTGTGTGTCTGCTGTGCGCGGTGGCGTGACTGTGTGTGTGTGTGTGTGTGTGTGTGTGTGTGTGTGTGTGAGAGAGAGAGAGAGAGAGAGAGAGAGAGAGAGAGAGAGAGAGAGAGAATGTTCAGTGGCGTCCTCCTGCTAGACATATGGACCTGATCACAGTTGCCTGGTGCTGATGTTTTTTGACAGGCAAGACGCTCCACTGAAATAGAGAGAGCGAGAGAGAGAGAGCGAAAAGGAAAGAGAGAAAATTAGACTAAGAGACGAGAGAGCGCGAGAGAGAGAGAGAGAATTTAATTGAGAGACAGAGAGTGAGAGACAGAGAGAGAGTGGGAGAAATGTATGAATACAGTCGCATTTAGCATCTGCTAAATTACATATATATATAATATTATAGAGAGAGGAGGGAGGGAGGGAGAGAGAGAGAGAGAGGGAGAGAGGGAGGGAGGGAGAAAGGGAGGGAGAGGGGGAGAGAGGGAGGGAGAGAGAAAGATGAAGGGGGAGAGAGGGAGAGAGAGAGGGAGAGAGCAAGAGAGGGAGAACGGGAGGGAGAGGGGGAGAGAGGGAGGGAGAGAGAAAGAGGGAGGGGGAGAGAGGGAGAGAGAGAGGGAGAGAGCGAGAGAGGGAGGGAGAGAGGGAGAGAGCGAGTGAGGGAGAGAGAGAAAGAGGGAGGGAGAGAGAGAAAGAGGGAGAGAGAGAGAGTGGGAGAGCGAGAGGGAGAGAGGGAGGGAGAGATGGAGAGAGGGAGGGCGAGAGCAGAGAAGAAGAGAGGGAGGGAGAGAGGGAGAGAGTGAGAGAGGGAGAGGGAGAAAGAGGGAGGGAGAGAGAGAGAGTGGGAGAGAGAGAGGGAGAGAGGGAGGGAGAGATGGAGAAAGGGAGGGAGAGAGGGAGGGAGAGATGGAGAGAGGGAGGGAGAGAGGGAGGGAGAGGGGAGGGAGAGAGGGAGGGAGAGAGCAGAGAAGAAGAGAGGAGGAGGCAAAAAAATGACTTCACAGCTGTGACTGCCCCCTTTTCCCTCTGCCTCTCTCGCCATCTCTCTCCCTGTCTTTCTCTCTCTTGCTCTCTTTCTCACTCTCACTCTCTCAATCAGAAGTTTTTTTCATTCTTTTAAATGATTTTTAGAGAGGGGGAAGAGGCATTTGGTGCCTGGCTGGGTGCAGGAGCATGACACACACAGGAGCCTGAACGTAGAGAAGAGAGAGGGAGAATATGCTATAGCCTTCTCCTGGTGGGACAGACGGACAGACAGACAGATAGACAGACAGACGCCTCACTGGACCTGCTCAACCAAACGCCTCTCCACTCAGACACCCTCACTGTCAGACGGACCAGACCAGGACTCATTCCAACAGAGAAGAGGACAGACAGATAAACTCATTCCAACAGAGAAGAGGACAGACAGATAAACTCATTCCAACAGAGAAGAGGACAGACAGATAAACTCATTCCAACAGAGAAGAGGACAGACAGATAAACTCATTCCAACAGAGAAGAGGACAGACAGATAAACTCATTCCAACAGAGAAGAGGACAGACAGATAAACTCATTCCAACAGAGAAGAGGACAGACAGATAAACTCATTCCAACAGAGAAGAGAGAGGCAGACAGACGGAGCAACAGGAGTATTTCTTCATCATTACGGCTGCTCTTCTTTTTTTGGAAGTGCTTTTTGGAAGTGCTTTTTGGAAGTGCTTTTGGAGAAATTCTTGTTTTCTGGCGTCCCCACTGGAGACAAATGGGAACATAGGAGAACATCACAATCATCAAAGACTTGTCATCATCCCTATTGTTTTAAAATAACTCTTTCCTCTGCTGACACGGTCTACAGGACAGTACAGGACAGTACAGGACAGTACAGGACAGTACAGTACAGGACAGTACAGGACAGTACAGAACAGTACAGGACAGTACAGAACAGGACAGTACAGGACAGTACAGGACAGTACAGGACAGTACAGGACAGGACAGTACAGGACAGTACAGGACAGTACAGGACAGTACAGGACAGTATGTCTACTATAAGGAATCCAGGAGCGTATTGGGCCTCTCTCTTGCTTCTGTGGAGCTTCCTGGTTAGTAGGACTTCATCCTGGCCGGCTCGTGAACACCTCCAACAGCTCCACCAGCTCGGCTCCCCGGCCCTCCTCAACCTCACCCTCTCTGAGAGTGCCGAGTCCAAGGTGGAGCGCCTGGGCCAAGCCTTCAAGAAGAATGTGCGCACGCTACGGGAAAAGAGTGGACGTCTGGACCTGGTGTTCCTGGTGGACGAGTCATCCAGCGTGGGGGCCAACAACTTCCTGAGCGAGCTGCGCTTCGTACGGAAGCTCCTCTCGGACTTCCCCGTGGCCCCTGAGGACACGAGGGTCGCCCTGGTTACGTTCTCGTCCAAGACCCACGTGGTGACCCGGATAGATCATGTCACAGCGCCCAAGTCGCATCAGCACAAGTGTTCTCTATTTAACCAGGAGATTCCGTACAGGGGAGGAGGGACCTATACTAAAGGAGCCTTCCAAAGGGCAGCGGTGAGTGATTTAGTGTGTGTGTGTGTGTGTGTGTGTGTGTGTGTGTGTGTGTGTGTGTGTGTGTGATGTGTGTGATGTGTGTGTGTGATGTGTGTGTGTGTGTGTGTGTGTGTGTGTGTGTGTGTGTGTGTGTGTGTGTGTGTGTGTGTGTGTGTGTGTGTGTGTGTGTGTGTGTGTCTATACCAGATTGTCTTTTTTTGCATGTACAGTACCTGTCAAAAGTTACCCATTCCAGGGTTTTTCTTTATTTTTACTATTTTCTACATTGTAGAAGAATAGTGAAGACATCAAACTTTGAAATAACACATATGGAATCATGTAGTAACCAAAAAAGTTAAACAATCAAAATATGTTTTATATTTGAGATTCTTCAAAGGAGCCACCCTTTGCCTTGATGACAGCTTTGCAGCTTTTGCTCTCAACCAGCTTCATGAGGTAGTCACCTGGAATGCATTTTAATTAACAGGTGTGCCTTGTTAAAAGTTAATTTGTGGAATTTCTTTCTTAATGCGTTTGAGCCAATCAGTTGTGTTGTGACAGGGTAGGTTGGAATACAGAAGATGGCCCTATTTGGTAAAAGACCAAGTCCATATTATGTTAAGAACAGCTCAAAAAAGCAAAGAGAAACGACAGTCCATCATTACTTTAAGACATGAAGGTCAGTCAATGTGGAACATTCCAAGAACTTTGTGCAGTCGCAAAAACCATCAAGTGCTATGATGTAACTGTCTCTCATGAGGACCACCACAGGAAAGACCCAGAGTTACCTCTGCTGCAGAGGATAAGTTCATTAGAGTTACCAGCCTCAGAAATTGCATCCCAAATAAATGCTTCACAGAGTTCAAGTAACAGACACATCTCAACATCAACTGTTCAGGGGAGAATCAGGAGAACTGCATGAATCAGTTCTTCATGGTCGAAATGCAACAAAGACACCACTACTAAAGGACACTGATAAGAAGAAGAGACTTGCTTGAGCCAAGAAACACAAGCAATGGATATTAGACCGGTGGAAATCTGTCCTTTGGTTTGATACGTCCAAATGGGAGATTTTGGGTTCCAACCGCGATGTCTTTGTGAGATGCAGAGTAGGTAAACGGATGTGCATGTGTGGTTCCCACCGCGAAGCATGGAGGAGGAGGTGTGATGGTGTGGGGGTGCTTTGCTGGTGACACTGTCAGTGATTTATTTAGAATGCCAGGCACACTTAACCAGCATGGCTACCACAGCATTCTGCAGTGATACGCCATCACATCTGGTTTACGCTCAGTGGGACTATCATTTGTTTTTCAACAGGACAATGACCCACACACCTCCAGGCTGTGTAAGGGCTATTTGACCAAGAAGGAGAGTGATGGAGTGCTGCATCAGATGACTTGGCCTCCACAATCACCCGACCTCAACTCAACTGAGATGGTTTGGGATGAGTTGGACCGCAGAGGGAAGGAAAAGCAGCCAACAAGTGCTCAGCATATGTGGGAACGCCTTCAAGACGGTTGGAAAAGCATTCAAGATAAAGCTGGTTGAGAGAAGGCCAAGAGTGTGGAGAGCTGTCATCAAGGCAAAGAATCTCAAATATAAAACATATTTTTATTTGTTTAATCTGTGTTTGGTTACTATATGATTCCATATTTTTACTTCATCGTTTTGATGTCTTCACTATTATTCTACAATATAGAAAATTGTACAAATAAAGAAAAGCCCTTGAATGAGTAGGTGTCCAAACTTTTGACTGGTACTGTATGTGGGTTGTGTGTGTGTATACATCTCAGATTCTTTGTAAATGTATGGTTTATTGTGTATGAGGGTTGTGTATGTGTGTGGGTGTCTGTATCCTAGATTATGTATGTATGAGGTGTGTGTGTGTGTATCCTAGAATAGGAGGTTGGAGGTAATAAGGTCCTGTCTGGGAATCTGCTTACTACTCTCAATTACACACTAGAGATATTCAGGGTGAGGTGTCTGGGGTAATTGTGTAATGACTGGTGATAACAATACCACGCACACACACAACATACAACGCACGCACACACACACACACATGCTCTAACATATGACGGAAACCATCAGTAACGGGAGACTCAGGGATTTGAGCTGAAGTATAAACCTCACTGATACTGTTATGATACTACACTGATTGACTCGTGGCTGTTTAAACACACTGATACTGTTATGATACTACACTGATTGACTCGTGGCTGTATAAACACACTGATACTGTTATGATACTACACTGATTGACTCGTGGCTGTTTAAACACACTGATACTGTTATGATACTACACTGATTGACTCGTGGCTGTTTAAACACACTGATACTGTTATGATACTACACTGATTGACTCGTGGCTGTATAAACACACTGATACTGTTATGATACTACACTGATTGACTCGTGGCTGTTTAAACACACTGATACTGTTATGATACTACACTGATTGACTCGTGGCTGTTTAAACACACTGATACTGTTATGATACTACACTGATTGACTCGTGGCTGTATAAACACACTGATACTGTTATGATACTACACGGATTGACTCGTGGCTGTTTAAAACACACTGATACTGTTATGATACTACACTGATTGACTCGTGGCTGTTTAAACACACTGACTGATATACTACACTGATTGACTCGTTGTTTAAACACACTGATACTGTTATGATACTACACTGATTGACTCGTGGCTGTTTAAACACACTGATACTGTTATAATACTACACTGATTGACTCTGTGGCTGTATAAACACACTGATACTGTTATGATACTACACTGATTGACTCGTGGCTGTATAAACACACTGATACTGTTATGATACTACACTGATTGACTCGTGGCTGTTTAAACACACTGATACTGTTATGATACTACACTGATTGACTCGTGGCTGTTTAAACACACTGATACTGTTATGATACTACACTGATTGATGATAAACACACTGATACTACACACTGATTGACTCGTGGCTGTTTAAACACACTGATACTGTTATGATACTACACTGATTGACTCGTGGCTGTTTAAACACACTGATACTGTTATGATACTACACTGATTGACTCGTGGCTGTATAAACACACTGATACTGTTATGATACTACACTGATTGACTCGTGGCTGTTTAAACACACTGATGCTGTTATGATACTACACTGATTGACTCGTGGCTGTTTAAACACACTGATACTGTTATGATACTACACTGATTGACTCGTGGCTGTTTAAACACACTGTTATGATACTACACTGATTGATGATACTACACTGATTGACTCGTGGCTGTATAAACACACTGATACTGTTATGATACTACACTGATTGACTCGTGGCTGTATAAACACACTGATACTGTTATGATACTACACTGATTGACTCGTGGCTGTTTAAACACACTGATACTACTACACTGATTGACTGTGGCTGTTTAAACACACTGATACTGTTATGATACTACACTGATTGACTCGTGGCTGTATAAACACACTGATACTGTTATGATACTACACTGATTGACTCGTGGCTGTATAAACACACTGATACTGTTATGATACTACACTGATTGACTCGTGGCTGTTTAAACACACTGATACTGTTATGATACTACACTGATTGACTCGTGGCTGTTTAAACACACTGATACTGTTATGATACTACACTGATTGACTCGTGGCTGTTTAAACACACTGTTATGATACTACACTGATTGACTGATAAACACACTGATACTGTTATGATACTACACTGATTGACTCGTGGCTGTTTAAACACACTGATACTGTTATGATTGACTAAACACACTGATACTGTTATGATACTACACTGATTGACTCGTGGCTGTTTAAACACACTGATACTGTTATGATACTACACTGATTGACTATGATACTACACTGATTGACTCGTGGCTGTTTAAACACATACTGGATTGATGATAAACTGATTGACTAAACACACTGATACTGTTATGATAAACACTACACTGATTGACTCGTGGCTGTTTAAACACACTGATACTGTTATGATACTACACTGATTGACTGATACTGTGGCTGTTTAAACACACTGATACTGTTATGATACTACACTGATTGACTCGTGGCTGTTTAAACACACGGATACTGTTATGATACTACACTGATTGACTTGTGGCTGTTTAAACACACTGATACTGTTATGATACTACACTGATTGACTCGTGGCTGTTTAAACACACTGATACTGTTATGATACTACACTGATTCTACTATGAGCAGATGGGATCAACTCTGCACTAGCAGACACTAGCTAAATTGAGTCAACAGACTTTCCTCAAGACTAGCTTTAGCGCTAACATGTCTACCCTGTGGTCTCGCTGAGGTTGGAGGTCATAAGGTCCTGTGTGGGATCCTGCTTACTGCTCTGAATTACACACTAGAGATATTCAGGGTGAGGTGTCTGGGAATCTGCTTACTGCTCTGAATTACACATTAGAGATATTCAGGGTGAGGTGTCTGGGAATCTGCTTACTGCTCTGAATTACACACTAGAGATATTCAGGGTGAGGTGTCTGGGAATCTGCTTACTGCTCTGAATTACACACTAGAGATATTCAGGGTGAGGTGTCTGGGAATCTGCTTACTGCTCTGAATTACACACTAGAGATATTCAGGGTGAGGTGTCTGGGAATCTGCTTACTGCTCTGAATTACACACTAGAGATATTCAGGGTGAGGTGTCTGGGAATCTGCTTACTGCTCTGAATTACACACTAGAGATATTCAGGGTGAGGTGTCTGGGAATCTGCTTACTGCTCTGAATTACACACTAGAGATATTCAGGGTGAGGTGTCTGGGGTAATTGTGTAATGACTGGTGATAAAAATACCAGAGTTGTACCTGCTGCTCCCCCAATGGACATTTCCCACCCCCCCATCAACAGACATTTACTGCCCCCACCCCAATGGACATTTCCCACCCCCCGTCAACAGACATTTAATGCCCCCACCCCAATGGACATTTCCCACCCCCCATCAACAGACATTTACTGCCCCCACTCCCCCCGTCAACAGACATTTACTGCCCCCACCCCAATGGATACTACACTGATTGACTCGTGGCTGTTACATCCCCCCCCCCCCCCCCTGTCAACAGACATTTACTGCCCCCGTCAACAGACATTTAATGCCCCCACCCCAATGGACATCTCCCACCCCCCGTCAACAGACATTTAATGCCCCCACCCCAATGGACATTTCCCACCCGTCAACAGACATTTAATGCCCCCACCCCAATGGACATTTCCCACCCCCCATCAACAGACATTTACTGCCCCCCGTCAACAGACATTTACTGCCCCCACCCCAATGGACATCCCCCCCGTGGCTGTCAACAGACATTTACTGCCCCCGTCAACAGACATTTACTGCCCCCCCTGTTATGGATACTACACTGTCAACAGACATTTAATGCCCCCACCCCAATGGACATCTCCCCCCCCCGTCAACAGACATTTACTGCCCCCACCCCAATGGACATCCCCCCCGTCAACAGACATTTAATGCCCCCACCCCAATGGACATCTCCCCCCTCCGTCAACAGACATTTAATGCCCCCACCCCAATGGACATCCCCCCCCCTGCTCAACAGACATTTAATGCCCCCACCCCAATGGACATCTCCCCCCCCCAGTCAACAGACATTTAATGCCCCCACCCCAATGGACATTTCCCAGCCCCCCATCAACAGACATTTACTGCCCCCACCCCAATGGACATTTCCCAGCCCCCCAACAGACATTTACAGACATTTACAACAGACATTTAATGCCCCCCCCCAATGGACATCAACAGACATTTACTGCCCCCACCCCAATGGACATCCCCCCCCGTCAACAGACATTTAATGCCCCCACCCCCAATGGACAACTCCCACCCCCCCCCCGTCAACAGACATTTAATGCCCCCCCCCAATGGACATCAACAGACATTTAATGCCCCCACCCCCCCCCCCGTCAACAGACATTTACTGCCCCCAACAGACATTTACTGGACATCCCCACCCCAACAGGACATCCCCCCCCCAACAGTCAACAGACATTTAATGCCCCCACCCCAATGGACATCTCCCCCCCCCCGTCAACAGACATTTAATGCCCCCACCCCAATGGACATCTCCCCCCACCCCAATGTCAACAGACATTTACAGACATTTAATGCCCCCCCCCAATGGACATTTCCCAGTCATCAGACATTTAATGCCCCCACCCCAATGGACATCTCCCACCCCCCGTCAACAGACATTTAATGCCCCCACCCCAATGGACATCTCCCACCCCCGTCAACAGACATTTAATGCCCCCACCCCAATGGACATCTCCCCCCCCGTCAACAGACATTTAATGCCCCCAATGGACATCTCCCCCGTCAACAGACATTTAATGCCCCCACCCCCCCCCCATCAACAGACATTTACTGCCCCCCGTCAACAGACATTTACTGCCCCCACCCCAATGGACATCCCCCCCCGTCAACAGACATTTAATGCCCCCCCCCCCGTCAACAGACATTTACTGCCCCCACAACAGACATTTAATGCCCCCACCCCAATGGACATCCCCACCCCCCACCCAACAGACATTTAATGCCCCCACCCCAATGGACATCTCCCCCCCCCGTCAACAGACATTTAATGCCCCCCCCCGTCAACAGACATTTAATGCCCCCACCCCAATGGACATCTCTCCCCCCCCGTCAACAGACATTTAATGCCCCCCACCCCAATGGACATCTCCCCCCCCGTCAACAGACATTTAATGCCCCCCGTCAACAGACATTTAATGCCCCACCCCAATGGACATCCCAGACATTTAATGCCCCCAAATGGACATCTCCCAGCCCCCATCAACAGACATTTAATGCCCCCACCCCAATGGACATCTCCCCCCCCGTCAACAGACATTTAATGCCCCCACCCCAATGGACATCTCCCCCCCAACAGATTTAATGACATGGACATCCCCCCCCCCGTCAACAGACATTTAATGCCCCCACCCCAATGGACATCCCCCAACCGTCAACAGACATTTAATGCCCCCCACCCCCAACAATGGACATTTAATGCCCCCAATGGACATCCCCACCCCCGTCAACAGACATTTAATGCCCCCACCCCAATGGACATTTCCCACCCCCGTCAACAGACATTTAATGCCCCCACCCCAATGGACATCCCCCCCCCCCACCCAACAGACATTTAATGCCCCCACCCCAATGGACATCTCCCCCCCCCGTCAACAGACATTTAATGCCCCCACCCCAATGGACATTTCCCACCCCCCGAACAGACATTTAATGCCCCCACCCCAATGGACATCCCCCCCCGTCAACAGACATTTAATGCCCCCACCCCAATGGACATCTCCCCCCCCGTCAACAGACATTTAATGCCCCCACCCCAATGGACATCTCCCCCCCCGTCAACAGACATTTAATGCCCCCACCCCAATGGACATCTCCCCCCCCACCCCAATTCAACAGACATTTAATGCCCCCACCCCAATGGACATCTCCCCCCCCCGTCAACAGACATTTAATGCCCCCCACCCCAATGGACATCTCCCCCCGTCAACAGACATTTAATGCCCCCACCCCAATGGACATCTCCCCCCCCCGTCAACAGACATTTAATGCCCCCACCCCAATGGACATCTCCCCCCCCCGTCAACAGACATTTAATGCCCCCACCCCAATGGACATCTCCCCCCCCGTCAACAGACATTTAATGCCCCCACCCCAATGGACATCTCCCACCCCCCATCAGCAGACATTTATCATTGCGTATTCTTATTTCTGTTTTCATAATTGTTTTATTGTTTTATTTCACTTCGTATTGTTGGAGCTCGGAGATCAACAATTAAACTGTGACCATTAATGTGACCATTTAACTATCTCATCTAATCTCTGCCCCATAGCTAGGCTCAGCAGACTTGCCTCAAACCTAGCTTTAGCATTCTGCTAACAGATCTAGCTCTGTAGTCTGGCTCAGCGCTAAAAGCTTTGCCATGTAGCTTGGCTTAGTAGCGCTAGGCTAGCTGTTTTGGCTGTGTGTGATCAGAAATGAACAGTTAGACTCCTATTAGGAAAAGTGGCTTTACTTGGATTGTTTAGGAAATTCATCATGTGTAGTTGATTGTCAAGTCCTCTCTATTTGTGTAATTTGTCTTGTTCAAAATTAGTTTTGCCTCTAGGTTTTTTATAGAACTGGGAGACAGTGTCTCGGAAGTGGGTATTGTTATAGTTAATTATAAAGCTGCAAATGAGTGATGAAACACATGACAGTGTGAGTGCCTGCGTGTCTGTCTATGAGGACCAGTGTAAATCTAAGTACCTTTTCCATACTGAAGCCGGAGTCATGGGCCAGTCTGATCACTAGAAATATACTTCAATTTCGGACATTTGAAAAGCTCCTGAGAACGTGGTTGTATACCTTCCTCGGTGCTCACACATAAAAAAATTTTTTTAAAGTTGCCCAGCACTGGGAGGGGATGAGTGATGCTCGGAGCCGAGGCGCGATGCTCAGTCCTCTGAGCTATGGCACAGGGACGGTTCTCATGGCTGAGGTTTTAAGCTATGTGGCTGAGTGATGGTTGCGGATGTGCATGTGAGGTTGAGAGGAAAAGATAGGTCAAGTATTCAGCAGATGTGCAGTTGTTTTTCCCCCATCGGCGGTATACAGGCCATAGATATTGAACTACCTGTGAGTAATGGTTGTAATGGGACATGTAAAGGTGAGACAGACAGAGATCTGAGCCGATGGTCTACAGGACCAGATAGCACCTGACTAATTCACATTGACGTTCACAGTCTGTCTGTCTGAGTATGACTAACTGTTGTCTGAGAGGAGGTCTGTGTTATTTTAGAATAAAGGGGTTCAAAAAGGGTTCTCCGGCTATTCCCATAGGAGAACCTTTTTGGTTCCAGAGAGAACCCCCTTTGGGTTCCATGTAGAGCCCTCTGTGGAAAGGGTCCTACATGGAACCCAAAAGGGTTCTACCTGGAACCAAAAAGGGTTCCTCAAAGTGTTCTCCTATGGGGACAGCCCCAAAAAACTTTTAGGTTCTAGATAACACTTTTTTTAAGTGTATAGAAAATAGAGAGGCATTTTGGACACACCTGAGATGTTGGAAATCAGACCTTCTATGATTTATCACTGACATCTCTGCTGCTCTCTTATACTGCTGCTTCAGCAACTTCAACAGTCGTCAAGACAGCCCAAACAGATCTAGGACCAGGCGAAGCTTAGCGAGTCCCTCTTGTTGGCACAAGTACAGTTTAATATATTTTTTCCATTATTAACACCATATAGCACAGTTAAATATTGCCTCACTAATGATAATCTGCAAGGGCATCCGGCTGTCACGCTCTACTGTTAACCTAACACAGCAGGCCAGCGTCTGGTATGGTGTGTGTGTGTGTGTGTAATTGATATTAGAGGTAATCATTTTGTAATATTTCATTCCGTTGGCCGGTGTGGCTGTTTCTAAGTACTGCAGAAAGCTGGGATCCATTACTGAGAGAAAATAATTTTTTCCAAGTCCAGTGTGGAGGCAGACTAGGGCTCTCCTCCAGGCTACTTCTCTCCCTTTTAAGATGACTAAATCAAAGGGCTCAGAGAGAGGGATGAGAGAGAGGGATGAGAAAAATGTAAGAGAGGGATGAAAGAGAGAAAAGAGAGAGAGAGAGAGAGAGAAGAGGGATGGATGAGAGAAAGGGAAGAGAGAAAAGAGAGAGAGAAAAGAGAGAGAGAGGAGAGAGAGAAGGAAGAGAGAGAGGAAAGAGAGAGAGACGAGAGAGAGGGAAGAGAGAGGGATGAGAGAGGGAAGAGAGAGAGGGATCACAGAGGGAAGAGAGAGAGAAGAGAGGGAAGAGAGAGATAAGAGGGAGGGATGAGAGAGAGGGAAGAGAGAGAGAGATGAGAGATAGGGGCTCAAAGAGAGGGATGAGAGAAGGATGAGAGAAAGAGAAGAGAGAGGGATGATAAACAGCCCTGACAGAGAGGGCTGAGAGGGTTTTTCCCTGGTCGAGATAGACCTCCAAGCTCTGTCAACTGTCCAGTGGGCTGAGAGAGAAGGATGAGAGAGGGGGATGAGGGGGGGTAAGGGGGATGAGAGGGGATGAGAGAGGGGATGAGAGCAGTGGGGGAGAGGGGGATGGAGATAAGGGGAGTGTGTGGTGCGTAAAGACATGCATGATTATTGTACACTGGCAGGGGATAGAAGGCTATTGGGGTCTGTTAAAGACATAACCAGCTGATGATTATTGTACACTGGCAGGGCATAGAAGGCTATTGGGGTCTGTTAAAGACATAACCAGCTGATGATTATTGTACACTGGCAGGGGATAGAAGGCTATTGGGGTCTGTTAAAGACATAGCCAGCTGATGATTATTGTACACTGGCAGGCGATAGAAGGCTATTGGGGTCTGTTAAAGACATAACCAGCTGATGATTATTGTACACTGGCAGGGGATAGAAGGCTATTGGGGTCTGTTAAAGACATAACCAGCTGATGATTATTGTACACTGGCAGGGGATAGAAGGCTATTGGGGTCTGTTAAAGACATAACCAGCTGATGATTATTGTACACTGGCAGGGGATAGAAGGCTATTGGGGTCTGTTAAAGACATAACCAGCTGATGATTATTGTACACTGGCAGGGGATAGAAGGCTATTGGGGTCTGTTAAAGACATAACCAGCTGATGATTATTGTACACTGGCAGGGGATAGAAGGCTATTGGGGTCTGTTAAAGACATAACCTGCTGATGATTATTGTACACTGGCAGGGGATAGAAGGCTATTGGGGTCTGTTAAAGACATAACCAGCTGATGATTATTGTACACTGGCAGGGGATAGAAGGCTATTGGGGTCTGTTAAAGACATAACCAGCTGATGATTATTGTACACTGGCAGGGGATAGAAGGCTATTGGGGTCTGTTAAAGACATAACCTGCTGATGATTATTGTACACTGGCAGGGGATAGAAGGCTATTGGGGTCTGTTAAAGACATAACCAGCTGATGATTATTGTACACTGGCAGGGGATAGAAGGCTATTGGGGTCTGTTAAAGACATAACCAGCTGATGATTATTGTACACTGGCAGGGGATAGAAGGCTATTGGGGTCTGTTAAAGACATAACCAGCTGATGATTATTGTACACTGGCAGGGGATAGAAGGCTATTGGGGTCTGTTAAAGACATAACCAGCTGATGATTATTGTACACTGGCAGGGGATAGAAGGCTATTGGGGTCTGTTAAAGACATAGCCAGCTGATGATTATTGTACACTGGCAGGGGATAGAAGGCTATTGGGGTCTGTTAAAGACATAACCAGCTGATGGTTATTGTACACTGGCAGGGGATAGAAGGCTATTGGGGTCTGTTAAAGACATAACCAGCTGATGATTATTGTACACTGGCAGGGGATAGAAGGCTATTGGGGTCTGTTAAAGACATAACCAGCTGATGATTATTGTACAGTGGCAGGGGATAGAAGGCTATTGGGGTCTGTTAAAGACATAACCTCATCTCCACTATGGTGGTTGAAGATTAGGACCTTTTCAAATTAGTTTAGTTTATAATAGGCTTGGCTGTTTTCCACTCCACCAATAGGAATTATTTATAATTTTCATAACACACAGAGAGCAGACAGCATCCTCAAAAGCAGCTTCAGTAACAGTAGCCTCTGGCTCTAAAACAGCCAGGCTTTCCTCTCCTCTCCTCTCCTTCTTTGTCTTTCACTTCATCATCCAGGGGATTTACCTCAGGGTTGCCATGTGTTGGCACCTGGGTTGCCATGTGTTGGCAGATATCCCCACTCACTCCTCCCTTCTGCCTCTGCTCTGTCAGAGCCAAAAACAATGTGCCAAACAGACAGGGGCTGGCAATCCACCGTTAGTCTGCTCTAATGGTTGCATAATAAGGAGTAGAAGAGAAAAAGATTACCATGAGCTTTCTTTCTTGCTCACCTTCCACCATTCTTTTTCTCTCATCATATTTCTTTCTTTGTCAACCGCCTGTTTTTCTCCTCCGTTATCTTCTCCCCCCCCCTCTCTCTCTGTCGCTCTCTCATAGATGTGGCTATGATTTAACCTTTAACCCCACTAGATACAGGCACATTCAAAGCCCACCTCATGCAGACAGTACTCTCTATTCCATTCATCCCTAATGAAGCTCAGAAAGTGGTCACACTTCACAGCCTGCCGAGTTCTCTCCATTCATTGCCCATGTTGCATTTCACTGCCTTTTCCGTTCACACTTTCACTACTTGGCCATTCAGCGCCCACATTTCCCTCCCCCCAAAATGTGTGTGAACGAGTCAATGTGTGCTCATGTGTACGTACGTGTGTGTCTTCCGAAAGTCTCGCTCTCTCTGTTATGTGCAAAGAGAAAAGCAGAACCCATAATTCAGCAGATGTTTATAAAAACAACATCACATATGTTGAGTGTAATGCGTCATGGAATAATGACAGTTCCCCCCTCCTGTAGTGTGGTTCATAAACCCTGCTGGAGGGGTCAGTGGCACGAGGAAGTCAACTCTCTGGAATGTCAACCTGGGGGGGGGGGGGGCGGGGGGGGGAAGGAGGATGGGGGAGGAATGATGAGGTTGACCCATTGGGAGAATGAAGTGAGAGTCATAGACAGAAAGAGGTCACTGTTATGAACTAAACCCCTACTTACCCCATGCTACCCATGTAAACACACACATTAAAAAAGGCTAACGACCTCATAGCTGGTGTGTGTCTGCTCTGATCATTAATTCAATGACAGGACAGCTGCTCATCTGTCATGTATCAGTGAGTCTGGAAGCTAAGTAGATGTGAGGGATATGGACATGTGAACGAAGAGTTTTGAAACATGCCAGGATGAGAAGAATATGATACACCTGCCAAACGTAGAACGAGTTGAGTTCAACCTTTTTTGCCGTTGTCATTTGCTCACAATTGAAGATTAATCAAAAACAAGTTCTCGGTTCCAGTTCAGTCTTGTCTAATCTTTGTTTGACTGGCTACCACAGTAGCCTATCCTGAGTCAGTTTAACCACCTCCCTTTCTCTATTTTCCGTCCAGCGGTCTTCCCATTCCTTGCATGATATATGCAGTAGCAACCCTCCAATTCCTATTGGCTCAGATGGTTTCTGATCCCTCTGGAGACCAGATGATTCACTGTAGCCCTGAAGGACCGGATCATCTGAAATAGCTGCCTGGTTTCCACACATTGACACGGCGTCACTGGTAACTTCTCTGGGCGTCGACACTGTGATTGACAGGATAGGCTCAGGAGTGTGTGTGTGTGTGTGTGTGTGTGTGTGTGTGGGTGTAGTCAGAAGATCAGAGAGTGGGTCCAATAATCTCCGGTTTGACTTTCACTTTGGTAAATCCCTTATGGTATGAGTAGGACGTGGATTTTGTCCTGAGCACGTACCCTGAGTGAACACGGAAAATTCCTGGCCCTATAGGTTCGAGGCATCTCCAGTGCAACCTCTGCACGCTCTCTCCTCATTCCTGACCCCGTTTTGAAATTGACACCACACATTCTCCAGAAATGTGGATTTGTTTCCCCCCCCCCTGCCCCCAGCCAGTGCCTACTGGTCTCTCCTCCTCCTCCTCTTCCTCCTCGTTCTCCTCTCCTCCTCCTCCTCCTCTTCCTCCACCACCCCTTCCTTCTCCAGTATCCCACACACTAAACACCAGAGGTGCTCTCTGACCTCCAGTGATGAATAACAGGGTCAGATGTTAAGAGAGAGCAGAAGGCGTACGAGTGGCAGACAGACAGCGAGAGAGGGGGATTATAGAGAGACAGACATACAGACAGAGAGAGATAGAGAGATGGAGAGAGAGGGGTAGACAGACGGACGGATGGACGGACGGACAGACAGACAGACAGAGATAGAGAGAGAGATGGAGAGAGAGGGGAAGACAGACAGACAGACAGACAGACAGACAGACAGACAGACAGACAGACAGACAGACAGACAGACAGACAGACAGACAGACAGACAGACAGACAGACAGACAGACAGACAGACAGACAGAAGGCTTTAGGGGACGTGTCTGGAAAACGGCTGTCATCACTGATGCTGAGGAGACAGCAGAGACCAGGGCCTCAGGTCTTTGAGGTTACGTGGCTGCAGGAAACTGCTGAAATATGTGTCAGATATGTCTGAGAAATGGCTGACACACACACCCTCTGCAGGGTCAACTGAGTTCAATGGACGTTGGTCCACATGGCAGCTGGTGCAATGGGTCCCCACGGTGCAGGACCCACGGGAGTTCTAAAGCTCTCCAAGAATGTAATATGTTGTTTATCTTACAAAGGGCTCCCCATTCTGTGTGTGTGTGTGTGTGTGTGTATGCATGTGTGCACGTGTGTGTGTGCAAACACAATCAACCTGTTGTGAAAAGATCCCTCATGATCTTAGGCCTAGTGGTATAGGGAAATAACATCTTCCTGTCTCTTCACTGCACTCCTCTTCTCCAGGGCATGTATTCAGAAAGCTTCTCAGAGTAGGAGTGCTGATCTAGGATCAGGTCGCCCTCTGTACATGTAATCTTCTTCATTATGATCTAAAATGCTAAACTGATTCTAGATCAGCACTCCCACACTGAGATGCTTAATGAATATGTTACCTGAATCCAGGCTCCAAGCAGGCACTCAGCCTGCATCTCAAAACCTCCTTTAGGTCGTGTATCAAAACCTCCTTTATGTCGTGTATCAAAACCTCCTTTAGGTCGTATCTCAAAACCTCCTTTAGGTCGTATCTCAAAACCTCCTTTAGGTCGTGTCTCAAAACCTCCTCGTGTCTCAAAACCTCCTTTAGGTCGTGTCTCAAAACCTCCTCGTGTCTCAAAACCTCCTTTAGGTCGTATCTCAAAACCTCCTTTAGGTCGTGTATCAAAACCTCCTTTATGTCGTGTCTCAAAACCTCCTTTAGGTCGTGTCTCAAAACCTCCTCGTGTATCAAAACCTCCTTTATGTCGTATCTCAAAACCTCCTTTAGGTCGTATCTCAAAACCTCCTTTAGGTCGTGTCTCAAAACCTCCTCGTGTATCAAAACCTCCTTTATGTCGTGTATCAAAACCTCCTTTAGGTCGTGTATCAAAACCTCCTCGTGTCACAAAACCACCTTTAGGTCGTGTCTCAAAACCTCCTCGTGTCTCAAAACCTCCTTTAGGTCGTGTCTCAAAACCTCCTCGTGTCTCAAAACCTCCTTTATGTCGTGTATCAAAACCTCCTTTAGGTCGTGTATCAAAACCTCCTCGTGTCTCAAAACCACCTTTATGTCGTGTATCAAAACCTCCTTTAGGTCGTGTATCAAAACCTCCTCGTGTCTCAAAACCACCTTTAGGTCGTGTCTCAAAACCTCCTCGTGTCTCAAAACCTCCTTTAGGTCGTGTCTCAAAACCTCCTCGTGTCTCAAAACCTCCTTTAGGTCGTGTATCAAAACCTCCTTTATGTCGTATCTCAAAACCTCCTTTATGTCGTATCTCAAAACCTCCTTTAGGTCGTATCAAAACCTCCTTTAAAACCTGTCGTGTATCAAAACCTCCTTTAGGTCGTGTCTCAAAACCTCCTCGTGTCTCAAAACCTCCTTTAGGTCGTGTCTCAAAACCTCCTCGTGTCTCAAAACCTCCTTTAGGTCGTGTCTCAAAACCTCCTTTATGTCGTATCTCAAAACCTCCTTTATGTCGTATCTCAAAACCTCCTTTAGGTCGTGTATCAAAACCTCCTTTATGTCGTGTATCAAAACCTCCTTTAGGTCGTGTATCAAAACCTCCTCGTGTCACAAAACCACCTTTAGGTCGTGTCTCAAAACCTCCTCGTGTCTCAAAACCTCCTTTAGGTCGTGTCTCAAAACCTCCTCGTGTCTCAAAACCTCCTTTATGTGTCTCAAAACCTCCTCGTGTCTCAAAACCTCCTTTAGGTCGTGTATCAAAACCTCCTCGTGTCTCAAAACCACCTTTATGTCGTGTATCAAAACCTCCTTTAGGTCGTGTATCAAAACCTCCTCGTGTCTCAAAACCACCTTTAGGTCGTGTCTCAAAACCTCCTCGTGTCTCAAAACCTCCTTTAGGTCGTGTCTCAAAACCTCCTCGTGTCTCAAAACCTCCTTTAGGTCGTGTATCAAAACCTCCTTTATGTCGTATCTCAAAACCTCCTTTAGGTCGTGTCTCAAAACCTCCTTTAGGTCGTATCTCAAAACCTCCTTTAGGTCGTGTATCAAAACCTCCTTTATGTCGTGTCTCAAAACCTCCTTTATGTCGTGTCTCAAAACCTCCTTTATGTCGTTTCTCAAAACCTCCTTTAGGTTGTATCTCAAAACCTCCTTTAGGTCGTGTCTCAAAACATCCTTTAGGTCGTATCTCAAAACCTCCTTTAGGTCGTGTATCAAAACCTCCTTTAGGTCGTATCTCAAAACCTCCTTTAGGTCGTGTGTCAAAACCTCCTCGTGTCTCAAAACCTCCTTTAGGTCGTGTCTCAAAACCTCCTCGTGTCTCAAAACCTCCTTTAGGTCGTGTCTCAAAACCTCCTTTAGGTCGTGTTTCAAAACCTCCTTTAGGTCGTGTCTCAAAACCTCCTTTAGGTCGTGTCTCAAAACCTCCTTTATGTCGTATGTGTGTGTGTGTGTGCGTGTCTGCGTACCTGTGTGTGTGTCTGCATACCTGTGTGCGTGTGTGTGTGTGTGTGTGTGTGTACAGACCCTGGTTGCCTGGTTGTATTTTGGTCCCATTATTTCTGGTGTGGCTGTATTGAGATGCGTTGTGTTCCAGACAGCAGCTCCTAACAGTGTAAGAATCGTGTTCTATATGAGATGGTTGCCATCTAACTGACTCATGCAGCCCTCAGACAGACAGGCCAGAGTCTGAGTACCAAACTTCCTGCATGACACTGCTGCTTTATTAGTCTGTCACTATGTGTGTCTCATTCTGTCTGTCTGTTGATCTGTCTGTCTGTTGACCTGTCTGTCTGTTAGGCTCTGTCTGTTGATCTGTCTGTCTGTTAGTCTCTGTCTGTTGATATGTCTGTCTGTTGACCTGTCTGTCTGTTAGGCTCTGTCTGTTGACCTGTCTGCCTGTTAGGCTCTGTCTGTTGACCTGTCTGTCTGTTAGGCTCTGTCTGTTGTCCTGTCTGTCTGTTAGGCCCTGTCTGTTGATCTGTCTGTCTGTTAGTCTCTGTCTGTTTATCTGTCTGTCTGTTAGTCTCTGTCGGTTGATCTGTCTGTCTGTTAGGCTCTGTCTGTTGACCTGTCTGTCTGTTAGTCCCTGTCTGTTTATCTGTCTGTGTGTTAGTCTCTGTCTGTTGACCTGTCTGTCTGTTAGTCTCTGTCTGTCTGTTTATCTGTCTGTTACTCTGTCTGTGTGTCTGTCTGTTTATCTGTCTGTTTGTCTGCCTGTCAGTCTCTGTTTGTGTCTCATTATCTATCTATCTATCTATCTATCTATCTATCTATCTATCTATCTATCTATCTATCTATCTATCTATCTATCTATCTATCTATCTATCTATCTATCTATCTATCTATCTATCTATCTATCTATCTATCTATCTATCTATCTATCTATCTATCTATCTATCTATCTATCTATCTATCTATCTATCTATCTATCTGTCTGTCTGTCTGTCTGTCTGTCTGTCTGTCTGTCTGTCTGTCTGTCTGTCTGTCTGTCTGTCTGTCTGTCTGTCTGTCTGTCTGTCTGTCTGTCTGTCTGTCTGTCTGTCTGTCTGTCTGTCTGTGTCTCATTCTCTGTCTGTCTGTCTGTCTGTCTGTCTGTCTGTCTGTCTGTCTGTCTGTCTGTCTGTCTGTCTGTCTGTCTGTCTGTCTGTCTGTCTGTCTGTCTGTCTCATTCTCTGTCTGTCTGTCTGTCTGTCTGTCTGTCTGTCTGTCTGTCTGTCTGTCTGTCTGTCTGTCTGTCTGTCTGTCTGTCTGTCTGTCTGTCTGTCTGTCTGTCTGTCTGTCTGTCTGTCTGTCTCTGTCTGTCTGTCTGTCTGTCTGTCTGTCTGTCTGTCTGTCTGTCTGTCTGTCTGTCTGTCTGTCTCTGTCTGTCTGTCTGTCTGTCTGTCTCATTCTCTGTCTGTCTGTCTGTCTGTCTGTCTGTCTGTCTGTCTGTCTGTCTGTCTGTCTGTCTGTCTGTCTGTCTGTCTGTCTGTCTGTGTCTCATTCTCTGTCTGTCTGTCTGTCTGTCTGTCTGTCTGTCTGTCTGTCTGTCTGTCTGTCTGTCTGTCTGTCTGTCTGTCTGTCTGTCTGTCTGTCTGTCTCATTCTCTGTCTGTCTGTCTGTCTGTCTGTCTTCTCTGTCTGTCTGTCTGTCTGTGTCTCATTCTCTGTCTGTCTGTCTGTCTGTCTGTCTGTCTGTCTGTCTGTCTGTCTGTCTGTCTGTCTGTCTGTCTGTCTGTCTGTCTGTCTGTGTCTCATTCTCTGTCTGTCTGTCTGTCTGTCTGTCTGTCTGTCTGTCTGTCTGTCTGTCTGTCTGTCTGTCTGTCTGTCTGTCTGTGTCTCATTCTCTGTCTGTCTGTCTGTCTGTCTGTCTGTCTGTCTGTCTCATTCTCTGTCTGTCTGTCTGTCTGTCTGTCTGTCTGTCTGTCTGTCTGTCTGTCTGTCTGTCTGTCTGTCTGTCTGTCTGTCTGTCTGTCTGTCTGTCTGTCTGTCTCTGTTTGTGTCTCATTCTCTGTCTGTCTGTCTGTCTGTCTGTCTGTCTGTCTGTCTGTCTGTCTGTCTGTCTGTCTGTCTGTCTCTGTTTGTGTCTCATTCTCTGTCTGTCTGTCTGTCTGTCTGTCTGTCTGTCTGTCTGTCTGTCTGTCTGTCTGTCTGTCTGTTTGTCTGTCTCATTCTCTGTTTGTGTCTCATTCTCTGTCTGTCTGTCTGTCTGTCTGTCTGTCTGTCTGTCTGTCTGTCTGTCTGTCTGTCTGTCTGTCTGTCTGTCTGTCTGTCTGTCTGTCTGTCTGTCTGACTAACTGACTAACTGACTGTCTGTGTGTCTGACTGTATGTGTGTGTGTGTGTCTGTCTGTTTGCCTCTGTGTGTCTAGCTATGTGTATATGTTACATGAGTCCCTAGACCTCTACTTGTGGTTTCGTAGTGAACCCTCCTCCTGCCACAGCTAATGTCTCTATGCAGCAGTCGTCTCTGGCAGCACAAATGGAAGCCTATTCCCTATAATGCACTACTGTTGACCAGGAGCCTGATAGAACCTGGTCAATAATAGTGCACTATGGATGAATTAGGGTGTCATTTAGGACCCAGTCTCTCTTTGGGTTCTGTGGAAACAGTCTATGTCTGCCTGTGTGTGTTGCTTCCTAGAGATGGAAAACCAACCAACCCCACCAACTGAGTCCTAGGCCCTGAACCAAACAGACTACATTACTGGACCACAGGCTCCAATCTCCCAACCCATTGGTCGGTGGCAGTGACCAACCGTGGTTCTGTGGTCAATGAACGCTGTGGTTCAATACTTATCATTTTCAATCTCTGACGTGTTTTGTTAAAGTGCCTGTGAATAACAGGCTTTTAGTTTATAAGTGGGTGGTTTAGCAGTGTGCGTGCATGAGTGTGTGCATGAATATGGGTGTGTGTATATGTGTGTATGTATATGTGTGTTTGTGTTTGTATTCCTCATTATTGTTTTACACAAATTCAAGTTTTTTGAGCTCCTCATATCTTGTACTTTTGGTCACTAGTTTACTTTCTGTCTCTCCTCTCCTTAGGGCGTTAGCCCTGCTCACTGACAGCCCCGCTCACTGACAGCCACTGACAGCCCCGCTCACTGAAAGCCCCGCTCACTGACAGCCCCGCTCACTGACAGCCCCGCTCACTGACAGCCCCGCTCAGCCCCGCTCACAGCCCCGCTCACTGACAGCCCCGCTCACTGACAGCCCCCCGCTCACTGACTGAGCCCCGCCCCGCTCACTGACATCCCCGCTCACTGACAGCCCCGCTCACTGACAGCCCCGCTCACTGACAGCCCCGCTCAGCCCCCGCTCACTGACAGCCCCGCTCACTGACAGCCCGCTCACTGACAGCCCTGCTCACTGACAGCCCCGCTCACTGAAAGCCCCGCTCACTGACAGCCCCGCTCACTGACTGCCCCAGCTCACTGACAGCCCTGCAGCCCCGCTCACTGACAGCCCCGCTCACTGACAGCCCAGCTCACTGACAGCCCCTCTCAGCTGACAGCCCCGCTCACTGACAGCCCTCACTCACTGACAGCCCCGCTCACTCACTGACAGCCCAGCTCACTGCAGCCCCGCTCACTGACAGCCCCGCTCACTGACAGCCCCGCTCACTGACAGCCCCGCTCACTGACAGCCCAGCTCACTGCAGCCCCTCACTGACAGCCCCGCTCACTGACAGCCCTGCTCACTGACAGCCCCGCTCACTGACAGCCCCGCTTACTGACAGCCCCGCTCACTGACAGCCCCGCTCACTGACAGCCCCGCTCACTGACAGCCCTGCTCACTGACAGCCCCCGCTCACTGCTCACTGACAGCCCCGCTCACTGACAGCCCCGCTCACTGACAGCCCAGCCCCGCTCACTGACAGCCCTGCTCACTGACAGCCCCGCTCACTGACAGCCCCGCTTACTGCCTTATTGACTCATGTTAGTTATACAGGGTTTGCCAAACACGTCACCACTCTGTCCTGCTCAACTGAACATACCCCTGGCCATGAGGAAATCACTGCATACCACAGTTCTAATAACCGGCTCAAAAGTAATTATTCAATTGCCGCTTTAATTCTGACGAAGCAATTACGAACCCTCCAGCCTGTTTCTGACACGCACACAGAAGGCTTTAGAATGAGGATATGAAAATTAAACTCCCCCGATGGTTTAAATGTCATTTCAGACGGATAGTGTCCAGCGTCACATCTGCTTTTTAAGCTTGTGTTCCTCGAAGAGCTACGTTACATGACCAAAGGTATGTGGACACCTACTCGTCTAACATTTAACTTCAAAGTCATGAGCCATTAATATGGAGTTGGTCCCCCTTTGCTGCTATAACAGCCTCTATAACAGCCTATGTCTGAGATACGGCTGACACACACACACACACACACACACACACACACACACACACACACACACACACACACACACACACACACTGCAGGGTCAGCTGAGTTCAATGGACGTTGGTCCACATGGCAGCTGGTGCTATGGGTCCCCACGGTGCAGGACCCACAGGAGTTCTAAAGCTCTCCAAGAATGTAATATGTTGTTTATCTTTCAAAGGTCTCCCCATTCTGTGTGTGTGTGTGTATGTGTGTGTGTGTGTGTGTGTGTGTGTATGCATGTGTGCACGTGTGTGTGTGCAAACACAATCAACCTGTTGTGAAAATGCACAAAGATCCCTCATGATCTTAGGCCTAGTGGTATAGAGAAATAACATCTTCCTGTCTCTTCACTGCACTCCTCTCCTCCAGGGCATGTATTCAGAAAGCTTCTCAGAGTAGGAGTGCTGATCTTGGATCAGGTAGCCCTCTGTACATGTAATCTTATTCATTATGATCTAAAATGCAAACTGATTCTCGATCAGCACTCCCACACTGAGATGCTTAATGAAAATGTACCCTGAATCCAGGCTCCCAAGCAGGCACTCAGCCTGTTTGCTAAGACTTCTTGCTGATACACTTTGCTGGAGTCTGTACCTGTGTACCGAGCACTGACCGACTGCATCTATTTATCAACACAGCTACAATCTCCCCAGTCACTCTGACTCCAACCACAGCCTTCATCACCTCTCCTCACATCTCAAAACCTCCTTTAGATGTTGTGTTGGCATTGCGCATGGTGATCTTAGGCTTGTGTGCGGCTGCTCGGACATGGAAACCCATTTCATGAAGCTCCCAACTAATAGTTATTGTGTTGCAACCGAGGACAGACAATTCTTATGCACTACGTGTTTCAGCACTCAGTGGTCCCGTTCTGTGAGCTTTTGTTGGTCCTAGACGTTTCCACTTCACAATAACAGCATTTACAGTTGACCGGGGCAGCCCTAGCAGTAAGGCCATTCTACTGCCAATGTTTGTCTATGGAGATTGCATGGCTGTGTGCTCGATTTTATACACCTGTCAGCAACGGGTGTGGCTGAAATAGCTGAATCCACTCATTTGAAGGGGTGTCCACATACTTTTGTATATGTTGTGTATTTATCCCCCTGAGGCCGGGTTTTCTTTTTAATGATTGCAGCAAAAAAGACTGTAGAAACGGTTCATGATGTATTCCATAAAATCAACTTTCCGAGGTGGGGAGTCTGTGGTGAACATGTTCAAACGCTACTTGATGTGTGTGTGTGTGTGTGTGTGTGTATGTTAGCCAAGGCCTCCCCACCACCAGTGCCATACAACCAGCTACCAGGCCATTCACTTAAAATACTTTCCCAACACAACTCCCCCTCCAACGTTCAAAGCTGGCCAAATCTACGAGATAGGTGCTACTGACACCAGCCTTGTGGCTGTGTGTGTGTGTGTGTGTGTGTGTGTGTGTGTGTATGCGTGTATGCATGCCTGCAAGCATGTGGGTGTGTGTGTCCCCCGGGATAAGGAAGGAGTGAGTCTCTGATAAGAGGTAAGAGAGAGAGAGGTTTGGGAGACTGAAGCACTGAAATGCGGGTGATAGTGTAAGAGAGGTGTCGACTGAGGAAGGGAACCAACTGTCAGCGGCCTACGTAGCCTGTAGGCCAGTCTGGTTCAGTCTGTGTGTG
>NC_056438.1:18317259-18479759 GCF_018296145.1 Oncorhynchus tshawytscha | reverse complement strand
CAAGTTTGGGGTCCAACTTGTAATTACGTTTATAAGCAATGGGCGGAAAACCCAATAGAAAATCTACATCCAGAATTCTGCAGAATTCTCCTAAATCTCCAAAAGAAAGTACCAAATAATGCAGAGAGGAACTCTGAAGATTCTCTTTAATTGGAAACATAAAGAAAAGGACATATTTTGACACCATTTGAAATGAAGCCTTAAAACATCCTTACAATTCAAAGCACTGGAAACCGAAGAACTGAACACGGAAAAGAGTCCCCTAAGACAGCTTTAAAAAATACTTAACAACCCTATTATCCCAACACACAGGGAAAACAGATCGTTACAACAATTAAAACCTCCTATTTGACCAATTGGGAAAATTCAACAAAAAACACAGAACAAACTAAATTGCTATTTGGCCCTCAAAAGAGAAAACAAATTGGCAGAATATCTCTACTCTGTCAGAAATACTAAACAGAGACAGATCCTGACCAAATACAGGCTCAGCGACCATCAACTGGCTATAGAAAAAGGGAGACACAAAAAGACATGGCTACCCAAAGAGGAGCGTCTGTGTGGTCACTGTACGACAGGGGAGGTAGAAACAGAGATTCGCTTTTTCCTCTACTATGAGAAATACTCTCAAATAAGATCATATTTTTCCAAGAAAATATCTCAATCAATTCCCAACTACTGTGCATTTACTAATGACATAAAACTGGGAATGATTCTGAGTGAGGGAGAAACCACAAATATTACTGCCAGATATGGAGATTACCATAGGTCGAATGACACTCCATTAACATTAATTCCCTGAAGTATTTCCATTGTATATAACCTCTGAATAATACATAGTGTAACCATCATCCATGTACATTTCATTATCCTCATTGCATTGTTCTGTATTTACTGAAATGCTGTACCGCTATATTGCTTTGGCAATATCTAATTGTATTTCATGCCAATAAAGCAATCTGAACTTGTATTTGATAGAGAGAGGATAGAGAGAGAGATTACTGCAGGCCTAACTAAGTGGACTGGTCCAGGGTTAGTACAGGAGATCCTAGTGGATCCTAAAGGCTCAGTCATGATCTGTTACAGATATCTTATCCGTCTGCGTTGCTTCCCTCTCTGTTGTCTTTGGGAAGTGGGACTTGGGCTCACTGGGGCTTTTGGCTGGAGGCGAATGCCAGCATGGAGAGCCCTCGCCAGGTCAATCCACCCCATCTGGAGTTGATTGAGACCACACTACAGGGGAAGGGACACTCACTCACTCACTCACTCACTCACTCACTCACTCACTCACTCACTCACTCACTCACTCACTCACTCACTCACTCACTCACTCACTCACTCACTCACTCACTCACTCACTCACTCACTCACTCACTCACTCACTCACTCACTCACTCACTCACTCACTCACTCACTCACTCACTCACTCACTCACTTGTCTAGATCTGTCTGTCTAGCTTGCAGGTCTCTCCCTTTCTCTCTCTCTCTCTCTCTCTGTCCATGTTGAATCACCTTCCCCCCTCAATCATCCTCCCTGTCCAATTACACGGGTTGTCACATTTGATGGGAACATGCTGACTTCTAAATGTTTAATTACAGTATATGCATTATGATTGGAACACAGTGACATTTTAAATGTATCATTCCCCCCAAATGCGTTCTGCCAATGTACTAGCAGCATATTTTGCACACACACATACACACATGGGCACACACACATGCACACACCCATGCGCACACACGCACACACACACACACACACACACACACACACGCACACACACGCACACACGCACACGCACACGCACACACACACACACACACACACACACACACACACACACACACGCAAACACACACCATCTCTCATCTTTCCCCTTGTGTTGGTTTGATTGATGGTTGTTATGACAGGAAGTAGCAAAGCTTGTAATACAGGAGCCCTTTACTTCGCTCCACTGTCTCTGGTAATTACGTGAGTGAGTGTCCACTCCCCATCTCTTACTGTTGCTAGACTGGACATTTACTAAAGTAGTGGTGCCGTGCAGATCTCTAATAAAAATAGGACTCCATAAGGTTTGCTTATTCAATGAGAACTGGCTTTGCTTTTCACGATGTGTCTCTGTGTAGCATCAGACTGACAAGGGTTACATCCCAAATGGCATCCTAGTTCTTATATACTGCAATTCATTTTGACCTATTTGACACCAGATTCTGAGATTCCCTATAGGTTTATCACTACTGGTCAAAAATAGTGCACTATAGAGTTAATATGCTGCCTTTTCGCACGCAGACAAACTCTTTGAGTTGTTGGCCCCTTTTCACCTTAGCTGTGTTCATATACTCATACTTACCACACTAACTGTACTATTTGTGGGGTACATTGAGTATATAGTGTCGTGTCTTTACTATCATTAACTGAAGACATAGTTTTTATCAAAGATTCTCTGTAATTAGTATTACGCGATTAGACTGATTAATCATGTAACCATAATTACTAGGAAGTCGGGGCACCAAGGAAAAATATTCAGATTACAAAGTTATCATTTCCTAAAATAACTTTTCAGATATTTTATCTGATCAATTAGTCTTCGAATTAATGAATTATTTACTTTACCTCACGCTAGTCTCATTCCAAACGTCGTAAATTGTTGGTTATCTGCACGAACCCAGTCTTCACTATGAGTCATCCATACATCAATTGTCTTAAATAATGTATTTATTACTAACTAAGTAATTCACAGAAATGCATAAACAAACAAACAAACAAGGTAAATGTGGTTACAAGAAATGATAGGAGAATGTGCCCTAGTGGGCTAAGCCGGCATCGCGGCTTGTTAGACAAAAGGGGAAGTGGGGGGTCGACTAAGAAGTCACTACAGAGTGATAATTATAACAATTGAAATGTTAATCCTTTGGACATGAACGCTCACTCTTTCGGGAACAATTGCAATCAATATATATATTTACGCTCAGTGTGTTGTCTTGATCGCTGGTGAAAAGCTTGTTTCTGTTTCTGTTGGAGAGTTTCGTCCTCTCTCTCTCTCTCTCTCTCTCTCTCTCTCTCTCTCTCTCTCTTTCGTGGTTATAGTGGCTGGTTCAGAGTGACATTCATTCATTTGTTATAGAATGGATGTTTCGGCGGTTGTCGTTCTTCGCGTTCAATGATAACGAATTCCTAGCTGCAGACTAGTAATTAATATCAAAGACTTGTTCTTATTCTGTCGGTATCGATAGTCTAAGAGTTTAACCACGTGGTATGGTTAAAAGATTCAGCAATGGTCTACAACCTGTGTCTCCTCCTAATGGAGGAAAACATGGTCTGGTGACAATTTCTCAAAGTTGGGTTTTATTCGGAATGGCAAAAAAGGGCTGTCCCAGAACGCCTGACCCTAACTGGGCTCAGGGGCGGTCCTCTGATTTAGTTAACTCCAATCCTCTTTTTGAGTTGTCCTTCATTAAACAGTCCAAAATCACATTGTAAAATTGTGTAAACAGTATCATACTCACTCATTCATATTATACAACAATTAGATGTAAACCTTATATCTGAGGCTATTATATAAACAGCGTTATGGTAATGTGGCCACACCATCTCCCATGAGCTTCCCCAAGTTGTGACAAACGGACCAGTTCGCTGCTGGATTCTTCACCGATCTTTTATACTTTCTCCGGAACATTAAATTTGTTCGTACCTCAAGTTCTGTGAGGTGGAAGGAATTCCTTTGTTCTCTATGAAAATTTACTCTCTCTATACTGTGTGTCCATGAGGAGATCCTCAGGAATTTACGACGTCTCTCTGACCACAGCAGCCTAGTTGAAGGAGGCAAGGGGGAGGCAGGGAGAGGGGGATGGGGCTGGCTATACCCAAAGAGGCCAACGTCATGACAATAGTATGCTTATAGATCGTAGTATGGCTATATTACAGTAGTATGCCAAATGTTCCTGGATGTCGTACTACATTTGCCAAAATACAAAGTATTCAAGCAGCAGACACTATTTCTGTGCTTTTAGGGCCCATAATGTAATTCTTGAGAAAATGGGCGTGGCTTCACATTTTCAGATTTGAAGAAAATGGCAGAAAATATGCAGCCAAAGTCCAACGAGAGCGGATACAAATTCATTGCTTTAACCAATTATGACAAATGTTAAGAACATTTTGAGCAATGTAAGAAAGTAATGACTTTTCAAATACGTTACCTTACACGCTCTGTTGGCAATTTGTTTGCTACGCTATCCTTATGAACCGCATAGCATATCATTACAGCAGCATGTACCGGTATGTCAGCTAGCTACCTTAACTATATGCTATCTAACTAACTACCCAAAGTTTATTGACTTGATTATTCCTGTTCTTAGTTTACCTCAGTGGTAGAGTCGTTGGACATTCGGGTGCGTTCGTAAATTGTCTATCTACTCCGATTTCAGACCACTCTCGTCTGAGTGTACCTGTGCAAGAACACAGAATAACTGATGAATTTACAAACTCTCAACGCCAGTTGAATTTGGCTTGTGTCAGCAGAAAAGCGTAATTAAATTGTTGCCAGTAGCACAGCGAACCTACTCATCGGCCAGAGCGTCCAGTGTGCGCTCGAAACGCTCTGAATTTACAAACAGACAATCTAACAATGATCTGAATTTATAAATGCCCAGATCGCACTCTGGCACCCCAGACTGAATATAATAACACACCCAAAGTCGAAACATGTCTAGCTAGTCATTTGCTATGCTAACAAGCTAGCAAGAGGTTGCATAGCAACAGCATCAACTTCCTGTAGACAGGCGAAGCACTTGTACGTGAACTGAAAGGATACTGCTCATTTACAGTACACTAAAATGACCTAATAGTATATAGAATGTAGTATATGCTCATTATGTAGTATACAGTGTGTTAGTATGTGTACTCAAACACAGCTCTTGTGTCTATAACTGTCACTGGAATGGAGGTATACTAAACAGAGTTGTGCTACTCTGTCATTCCTGTGTTTAAGGAGGTTTTGCTGTAATTGAGTTTCGAAAGTTTTTAAAATGAGGGCACCACTAATATGGAGGTTATTAGCAGAATATAGCGGGGTGGTTTGGCAGATGCCTAAGGATAGACTGCCCATTGTGGGAGTGTAGGTAAGGCATCAGAGAAACAATGAATTAATGGAAATGAATAAGTCTATGAACAGGATTCTTGTGTTCTAGTGTTGGATTTTGTGCTTCCCTGTCTAGATATAATGAAACAAATATAGAGTTTGGTGAAATCCTTAAGAATGTAAAGCCTTTATTAGACAACTGAAACTAAACCATTCCCCTTCCTAGTATGTGTTGAGACAGAGAGAGGAAGCTGTCATGTCTACCATTCGAAAACATGTTCGGGCGGGATAAAGATCAGATGTCATCTTAGAGAATTGACTTTGTCAAAATTCTACTGAATCTGACCCATATATGAAGTATGTACACCTCTGAGATATTGCTCAATGGTGGCAAAGTTGAGTCTACTAGCATCTGTCCAGGCGGGGGGGTTAGTGTTTTGTGTTATGTTTTTTTTTGTCCGCTAACTTGGCTCTGGGTTGTAGTTGTTCTTGCCAAGAACAGATACCATGTCAAAACAAGCACTCTCAACTTCCGACCGGGGGGAGGGGGGCTGGCTCTTGTTTTCCGTTCGCATTTGGTTTGTATTTATCCACTCTGGAATAAGATATATATTCTGGAGGAAGAAAAAGAGGCATAACAGAATGACAGGAAGGCATAACAGAATCATAGGAAGGCATAACAGAATCATAGGAAGGCATAACAGAATCATAGGAAGGCATAACAGAATGATAGGAAGGCATAGCAGAATGATAGGAAGGCATAGCAGAATGATAGGAAGGCATAGCAGAATGATAGGAAAGCATAGCAGAATGATAGGAAGGCATAGTCCTCCATTTTACCCAGGTGACCCATCCTACAATTTACCTCAGTGACCCGTCCTCCATTTTACCTCAGTGACCCGTCCTCCATTTTACCTCAGTGACCCGTCCTCCATTTTACCTCAGTGACCCGTCCTCCATTTTACCTCAGTGACCCGTCCTCCATTTTACCCAGGTGACCCGTCCTCCATTTTACCCAGGTGACCTGTCCTCCATTTTACCTCAGTAACCCGTCCTCCATTTTACCTCAGTGAACCGAAGAGAATCTTCCTTCATCACCTATATCAGGCGTGCCCAGCCTGCATCGGGCAGACATTGTTACTTCCCTGGGTGCATCTGAACACTACTTGGAAGTACAGTTCAAGTCAACATTTTGGACACACCTATGCATTTCAGGTTTAATTTTTTTTATTTTTACTATTTACTATTTTCTACATTGTAGAATAATAGTGAAGACATCAAAACTATGAAATAACACATATGGAATCATATAGTAACCAAAAAAAGTGTTAAAGAAATGTAAATATACTTTATATTTTATATTCTTCAAAGTAGCCACCTTGATGACCGCTTTGCACACTATTGGCATTCTCTCGACAAGCTTCATGAGGTAGTCACCTGTAATGCATTTTAATTAACAGGTGTGCCTTGTTAAAAGTTAATTTGTGGAATTTTAGTCCATCATTACTTTAAGACATGAAGATCAGTCAATCGACAAAATTTCAAGAACTTCAAAGTTTCTTCAAGTGCAGTTGCAAAAACAATCAAGGGCAATCTTGAAACTGGCTCTCATGATGACCGCCACAAGAAAGGAAGGATAAGTTCAGAGGATAAGTTCATTAGAGTTAACTGCACCAAATAAATGTTTCACAGAGTTCAAGTAACAGACACATCAGAACATCAACTGTTCAGTGGAGACTGCGTGAATCAGGCCTCCATGGTCAAATTGCTACAAAGAAACCGCTACTAAAGGACACCAACAAGAAGAAGAGACTTGCTTGGTCCAAGAAACACAAGCAATGGACAGTAGGCCGGTGGAAATCTGTCCTTTGGTCTGGTGAGTCCAAATTTGCGATTTTTGTGAATTTTGAGATGTTTTTCCAACCCGAACGGATGAACGGATGACCTGTGTGGTGTGTGTGGCATGTGTGGTTCCCACCGTGAAGTATGGAGGAGGAGGTGTGTTGGTTTGACCAAATCTCCAGGCTGTGTAAGGGCTATTTGACCAAGAAGCAAAGTGATGGAGTGCTGCATCAGATGACCTGGCCTCCACAATCACCCGACTTCGACTCAATTGAGAGGGTTTGGGATGAGTTGGACCGCAGAGGGAAGGAAAAGCAAGTTTTATATACAGTGTTGATGTCTTCACTGTTATTCTACAATGTAGAAAATAGTCAAAACAAAGAACAACCCCTGAATGAGTAGGTGTGTCCAAACGTTTGACTGGAACTGTATCTTGTAAGCATATGGCCACAGGTACAGGAGCAGCCATACAGCTGGGATTACCCACAGCTCGTACAGACACAGGTGTGTCTGAGCCTTGATCAAAGACACTGGGCTGCCGAGGGAGAGGGAGAGAGGGAGGGGGACTTATTTGATATTCATTCACATAGATCCCATTTGATTGGATGAATGGCTTGAGGACATTGTCACCATGTTGGCCCCATAAGGTGGTAGAAGCTCTTGGCAACATCTTCTGTAGTCTGGCATCTGGCCCTTGTCATATCCCAAACAATTAGCCCCACTTAAGGCAATGTAGCATCTGTTCAGATGCACCACTCTTCCATCCCTTCTTTAACAACAGTGTGTGTGTGTTTGTGTGTGCGTGTGTGTTTGTGTGCATGTGAATATCTCCCCCAGCAGCTC
Source organism: Oncorhynchus tshawytscha (assembly GCF_018296145.1). Taxonomy (NCBI): domain Eukaryota; kingdom Metazoa; phylum Chordata; class Actinopteri; order Salmoniformes; family Salmonidae; genus Oncorhynchus; species Oncorhynchus tshawytscha. Next base: position 18,471,996 of record NC_056438.1, on the reverse strand, counting down.
CGCACATATGGAGCACTCATCTCCTCTCTGCTCTCTTGCCAAAGTGTGTGAGGCGTTTTGGAACGCACAGCGGCAAAGTTTCCTTAAACTCTTTGGACTCTTTGGACTCCCTCTCTCTCTCTCTCTCTCTCTCTCTCTCTCTCTCTCTCTCTCTCTCTCTCTCTCTCTCTCACACTCTCTCTCTCTGTCTCTGTGTCTGTCTCTCTCCCCCCTCTCTCTCTCTCTCTCTCTCTCTCTCTGTCTCCCCCTCTCTCTCCCTCTCTCTCTCTCTCTCTGTCTCTCTCTGTCTCTGTCTCTGTCTCTCTCCCCTCTCTCCCTCTCTCTCTCTCTCTCTCTCTCTCTCTCTCTCTCTCTCTCCTCCCATGTCTCTCTCTCTCTCCTATCTCTATGCTTTGACAGATATCTAAACTCAAATACAGACACCCTTCCACTGCTGCTTTTTATCTTTCTTAGATGGATGTATCACACAGTAGGACCTGCCAAGTACATTGTTGAGGAAATGCATGTGATGTACACACACACACACACACACACACACACACACACACACACACACACACACACACACACACACACACACACACACACACACACACAACACACACAGAGGCATCATGCCAAAAGGTGTTTCGCTTTACCAGCTGCCAAATCCTACAATTAGTGAGGCCCACAACTGTTTTATATGCGATAGAGGAACCAGTGTGTGTATGTAGCTATATATACTCTATATATATATATATATATACACACTCAGCTGTGGCAACCCCTTCTTCAGCACCAGCCATCAGTCATCGTCTCACACCGTAACACGAACCACTGCGGCCCCACAGCCCTTTGAACAACCGCCCCATAAAAGACCCAGAAACACCCCAAGAGACAAACCTCTCTCTCAGTCATGTCTCTCTCTCCTCTCCTCTCCTCACCCCTACTCCACCCCCTCCTCAGGCCGCAAAGACATCACTGTGGTTTGGTGACAGCAGACAGGAGTTAGGTCTAGGGGAGATCCAGGGAGGGCCCATACCATAACTAAGCAGCCTGCCAGGGTGCACTGACAGCTGGGAGCGGGCAGCAGCCAGGACTGGGATTTTGGGATGAGAACCAGGGTGACTTTGAGGAGAGGAGTAATTACATTACCCCGCTGGAGACGCTTGAAGCCAATTAGACCGGCTGCGTGCGCCACCGTGCATCATTTTATTTTGTACCCCCACACCAGACGTGATCACGACACGCAGGTTAAAATATCAAAGCAAACTCTGAACCAATGACATTAATTTGGGGACAGGTCGAAAAGCATTAAACATTTTTGGCAATTTAGCTAGCTAGCTGGCACTTACATTTTTGTCCTATTTAGCTAGCTTGCTGTTGCTAGCTAATTTGTCCTGGGATATAAACATTGAGTTGTTATTTTACCGTGTCTGAGGGAGTCCTGTCCTGCAAATATGATTTCGAAATCTTTGAAATACTTTAAAAGTTCGCTTTAGCCTGCCTAAAGAAGCCAGATGGGTGGTGGTTACACTTTTTGGGACTATCATATTCGACCCATTTTGCCAAGCATGCGCCATCAAACACAGATAAAGTATTTGAAATGATTTCTAATAGTGCTTGAACCCAGGTGTGAGGCAGCTGCTATAGTAGGGTTGTTCTAGTGTTCTAGTGGTTAGCTGACAGCAGACCTATCAGACTAGAGGAGAGGGTCATTGCTGCTTTTTTCTTCTCTTCTCTCTATTGCTTGACTTGCCAATGTCCATTTTGTTTTCGAGGAGTAAGTCTCACAGAATTGTGGGGTTGTGTGTGTGTGTTGGGGGGGTTGTATGTGCAGTTAACTAATATCATTAATCATTCCATCTCTAAAATGTAACCATGTCAGTGATGTTGGAAATATGTTGGTATGTTGGTCTGCGTTCCGAGCAATGGTATCTTTCAAACCACATGAATGCATTTGCTATATTCATGGAGTTACACACCGTAACACACACACACACACACTTTCACAATACCACAATATCATGATCCCACTACATCCACCATTCATTCACACATGTATTAATTATTCCAATCTTCTCCCCCCCCCGCAGCAAATCCTGCGTCACTCGCGGGCCAACGCCACCAAGGTGATCTTCCTGATAACAGACGGCTACTCCAACGGGGGTGACCCTCGCCCGGTGGCGGCCGCTCTGAGGGAGCAGGGGGTGGAGATCTACACCCTGGGGATCTGGCAGGGGAACATCAGAGAGTTACATGACATGGCCTCGCATCCCAAGGACCAGCACTGCTACCTGGTGCACAACTTCGCCGAGTTTGAGGCCCTGGCTCGCCGTGCGCTGCATGAAGGTGAGGGGAATGAGCAACTGAATAGTTTGAGTACCAGTCTTTCCACTCTTTTCCACTCCTTGTCAAGTCTCCACTTGTTGTATTCAGCACAATGACGAATACAATTTTATTTGACTCGCGTGTCATGCCAAATACATTTTCATAAAGGAGTGGCAAGGAGTTTAATGATATAATATATAATGATTTAATGATAGCACAAGAGACTGGTACCCAGGCTGACACTGGAAGGCTTATGTGAATCAGGTTTTACAGTACTATGTCAATGGGAGATTTGTGGGAAGGAAAGATTGAGTGGATGATGTTTTTCTCAACTTTGCATACAGGCAGCCCATTGTGACTAAGATATATAGTGCATTCAGAAAGTGCATTCAGAAAGTATTCAGACCCCTTGACTTTTTCCACATTTCATAACGTTACAACCAATACATCACCGGGGTCAAGCTTCCTCCCATCCAGGACCTCTATACCAGGCGGTGTCAGAGGAATGCCATAAAAATAGTCAAAGACTCCAGCCACCCTAGTCATAGACTGTTCTCTCTGCTACCGCATGTCAAGCGGTACCGGAGAGCCGAGTCTAGGTCTAAGAGGCTTCTAAACAGCTTCTACCCCCAAGCCATAAGACTCCTGAACAGCTAATCAAATGGCTACCCAGACTATTTTCACCCCCCTACTCTGCTACCACTCTGTTATTATCTATGCATAGCCACTTTAATAACTATACCTACATGTACATAATTATCTCAATGACCTAAATACCGGTGCCCCCGGTAAGCATTTCATTGTCAGGTCTACACCTGCTGTATTCAGCGCATGTGACAAATACAATTTGATTTGACTTGATTTTGATTTTATTTATTCTAAAATGGATTAAATCGTTTCCCCCCCTCATCATTCTACACACAATAACCCAGAACGGCAAAGTGAAAAACTGTTTTTTAGAAATATTTGCACATTTATTACAAATAAAAAAATAAAAAATCACATTTAGATAAGTATTCAGACCCTTTACTCAGTACTTTGTTGAAGCACCTCTGGCAGCGGTTACAGCCTTGACTCTTCTTAGGTATGATGCTACAATCTTGGCATACCTGTATTTGGAGAGATTCTCTCATTCTTCTCTGCAAACCTTCTCAAGCCCTGTCAGGTTGGAGTCTCGTTACACAGCTATTTTCAGGTCTCTCCAGGATGTTCGATGGGGTTCAAGTCCGGGCTCTGGCTGGGCCACTCAAGGACATTCAGAGGCTTGTCCTGAAGCCACTCCTGCCTTGTATTGGCTGTGTGCTTAGGGTTGTTGTCCTGATGGAAGGTGAACCTACACCCCAGTCTGAGGTCCTGAACGCTCTGGACCAGGTTTTCATAAAGGATCTCTCTGTACTTTGCTCCATTCAACCTACCCTCAACCTTACTAGTCTCCCAGTCTCTGCCACTGAAAAACATCCCCACAGCATGATGCCGCAACCACCATGCTTCACCGTAGGGATGGTGCCAGGTTCCCTCCAGACGTGATGCTTGGAATTCAGGCCAAAGAGTTCAATCTTGGTTTCATCAGAGAATCTTGTTTCTCATGGTCTGAGAGTCCTCAAGGTGTCGTATGGCAAACTCCAAGCAGTCTGTCATGTGTCGTTTACTGAGGAGTGTCTTCCGTCTGGCCACTCTACCATAAAGGCCTGATTGGTGGAGTGCTGCAGAGATGGTTGTCCTTCTAGAAGGTTCACCTATCTCCACAGAGGATCTCTGGAGCTCTGTCAGAGTGACTATCGGGTTCTTGGTCACCTCCCTGACCAAGGCCCTTCTCCCCCAATTGCTCATTTTGGCCCGGCGGTCAGCTCTAGGAAGAGTCGTGGGGGTTTCAAACTTCTTCCATTTAAAAATGATGGAGGCCACTGTGTTCTTGGAGACCTTCAATGCTGCAGACATTTTTTGGTAACCTTTCCCAGGTCTGTGCCTCGACACATTCCTGTCTCAGAGCTCTACGGACAATTCCTTCGGCTTGGTTTTTGCACAGACCAACACTGTCAACTGTGGGACCTTATATAGACAGGTGTGTGTCTTTCCAAATCATGTCCAATCAATTGAATTTACAACAGGTGCTCTCCAATCAAGTTGTAGAAACATCTCAAGGATGATCAATGGAAACAGGATGCACCTGCACCTTAATTTCCATTCCAAAATTAAATCTAGAATCCTATTTCGCAACAAAGCATCCTTCACTCATGCTGCCCAACATACCCTCGTAAAACTGACTATCCTGCCGATCCTTGACTTCGGCGATGTAATTTACAAAATAGCCTCCAACACTCTTTTCAGCAAATTGGATGCAGTCTATCACAGTACCATCTGTTTTGTCACCAAAGCCCCATATACTACCCACCACTGCGACTTGTATGCTCTCGTTGGCTGGCCCTCCCTTCATATTTGTCGCCAAACCCACTCTAGGTCATCTATAAGTCTTTGCTAGGTAAAACCCCGCCTAATCTCAGCTCACTGGTCACCATAGCAGCACCCACCCGTAGCACGCGCTCCAGAAGGTATATTTCACTGGTCACCCCCAAAGCCAATTCCTCGTTTGGCTGGAGACTCATATCTCCCTCACTAACTTTAAGCACCAGCTGTCAGAGCAGCTCACAGATCACTGCACCTGTACATAGCCCATCTGTAAATACCTCATCCCCATATTGTTATTTATTTTTTTGCTCCTTTGCACCCTGGTATCTCTACTTGCACATTCATCTTCTGCACATCTATCACTACAGTGTTTAATAGCTAAATTGTAATTATTTCGCCACTATGGCCTATTTATTGCCTTACCTCCCTTATCTTACCTCATTTGCACACATTTTTCTCTATTGTGTTATTGACTGTATGTTTGTTTATTCCATGTGTAACTCTGTGTTGTTGTTTGTGTCGCACTGATTTGCTTTATCTTGGCCAGGTCGCAGTTGTAAATGAGAACGTGTTTTCAACTGGCCTCCCTGGTTAAATAAATGTGAAATAAAATACATAAATAAATACATTTCGAGTCTCATAGCAAAGGGTCTGAATACTTATGTAAATAAGGTATTTCTGTTTTTTACTTTTAATACATTTGGAAAAATCCCTAAAAACATCTTTTTGCTTTGTCATAATGGGGTTTTGTTTTTCTTTAATCCATTTTAGAATAAGGCTGTAACTTAACAAAATGTGGAAAAAGTCAAGGGGTCTGAATACTTTCCGAATGCACTGTATATATATAAAAAATTGAAGTTTGGTAAAATTCCATCCAAGTCCTGCAGACAGTTTGCTCTGTACATCTAGCCAACACATAACATCAGAGACTCAAAAAGGAGGTGAAATACTTTGGTACTGGAGTCATCATTTTTCAGACCTCAATTGCATCGGTCCATAAAACAACAACATGCAGCACCGAAGCCATCTATTCAGCGTCCCAAGTGGCACCCTATTCCGTATATATCCCTATGGGCCCTGGTCAAAAGTAGTGCACTATAAAGGGAATAGAGTACCATTGGGACACAGCCTATATTAGAACCTAGACGGTGGTAAATCTGTCCTGTTAGACAGAGTGATAAGGTTGTCAGACGGTTCATCCCAAATGGCACCCTATTCCCTTTATAGTAAACTACTTTTGAACAGGGCCCATAGGACTATATAGGGACTAGGGTGTAATTTGCGACGGATCCAGTGTGAGCCATGGCAGCCAGTTCATGTTATCAAGCCTGCCGTTTGTCTCTGTTTTACTGACTCTCCCTCTCCAAGTCTACTCCTCGCCGCTGCCAACCCCAACTCAAGCATCAGCCCCTCAGCCCCATAGCCCCAGTTTCAGCCATAGCTCCCACTCCAGCCATTGAGTCCATTGCACCAGGCAAGCTCAATCAAGTGTAGCTAACATTTTTACAAGTGTACAAATGCTATTTGAACCCAAGTCTGCTTTCTCTACCTCTGCCAACCCCTGGACCAAACACCATCCTCAGCCATGTGTGAAAAACATCTGGCCCACAATGCTCTTTGATTGGTTCCCGCTTCTCAGAAAGAACAAGCAATCACTCAGCCAATCCTGCTCCCATTGTCATTATTTATGTATGAGGCAGATAAGCATGTCTAGCCCTAGCTTAACGTACGTGACATTTCCACCGGATTCATCAACACAGATGTGTTTATACAGTAGTGGGCCAATTTACGGTAATCTACTCTGTTATCAGGATTGGAGTAAACTACAGTTATCAGTAAAATTACTCAGGAATGTTTTTTCCCACCAGTATATTGACCTCTTCCAGTGGCCTTTGGTTTGATTCATTGGTTTGCTTATATCACAAAATCACTCTCTCTCCTCGCTATCTCCTCTCCTCTGCCTTCGCTCTCTCTCACCTCTCGCTTTCCCTCTCCTTTCTCATCACCCCTCGCTCCTCTTTTAGTGAGTTGACCCTCCACTCACTCCCTCTCTTCTCCACCTCTCCTTTCTCACCACCCCTCGCTACTCTTTTAGTGAGTTGACCCTCCACTCATTCCCTCTCTTCTCCACCTCTCCATTCTTTCCATCTCTCCTCTCTCCTTTTCTATGGCCAAGCAAGAAGTTTATGAAATGATGAAAATATTTACAAATATCCTCGGGTGACCTTTGACCCCTGTGTCGACCCTTGTATCTCCTCAGACCTGCCAACAGGAAGTTACATCCAGGAGGACCTATCCCGCTGCTCGTCTCTGTGCGAGGCAGGTTCGGACTGCTGTGACATCATGGCCAGCTGCAAGTGTGGCACCCACACGGGCCAGTACGACTGTATCTGTGAGAAGGGCCACTACGGCAAGGGGCTGCAGCAAGAGTGCACAGGTAGGTCACAGATGTAGGGGAACGTGCCCAGTATGGACCATAGACATAGAGCAGTTTTATATCTATGGTAAGGACAGCCATGTTGACTCCATTCTTGTTGCCTCGTGAATAAATATGTAAGCCTAGAATTACTTTAAAAATTACTTTTTGGAGTGTGGACCCTCTACAATGTGTCTAATGGTTTCACCTTGGTGTATGCACCAGTTCTGTGCACAGTGGTTTCAAGAACCCGTTGTCAATCAGGACATCCCTGGGGTCTTTGGAGAGTGACTGAATGTGGTGATGGATGGTGAAGTGTGATTACAGAGGGTTTCAGCCTTGGCTATCTGACTAGTTCACCTCTGAAAACAGACCACTTAGCCCCATGATGCCTGTCAATCATATTCAATCAAATGTATTCTATACAGTGCCCAGTGCCCTGTAAGCTCACTGTGAGTTAAGGACACATTACCAAGTGTCATTGATTCACTAAGGAGTCTGTATAGCCAGTCAGTGCTGAGATCATGATCAACACATTTCCCCAAGGTGTAGGAGCTGACCTTGGAGCCGTGGGTGAGAGTGTGTGTGTGTGTGTGTGTGTGTGTGTGTGTGTGTGTGTGTGTGTGTGTGTGTGTGTGTGTGTGTGTGTGTGTGTGTGTGTGTGTGTGTGTCGATCCTAGACCTATCAGTGTGTAGAGAGGCTTGGTGAGGGTCTGTGACAGACAGTGATGTGTGTTTGTGTGCATTAGGTCTCAGATGACCTAGCTCTCTCTCTCTCTCTCTCCCTCTCTCTCTCTCTCTCTTTCTCTCTCTCTCTCTTTCCCTCACTCTCGCTCTCTCTCGCTCCCCCTGTTGTGCTGTTGCTGCCAACATTTTTAAAATACTGGCTCTGAAATGTGCTGAGGGCATCAGGGTCATCAACGGGAACGACTCCCAAATTACAATCAGATGTTGTGGAGACAAAAGACAGTCTGCTTATTAACTCCTGTTTAATTAATTGCAGAGAGCCAGAGAGCAGACAGAGTGTGTGTGTGTTTAAGCAGACAGACAGACAGACTCTGAGGAAGGAAGACGCTGTGTGACACACAGGAGGCTGCTGAGGGAACAGCTCATAATGTCTGGAACGGAGCAAATGAAATGGCGTCAAACACTTGGAAGCCATGTGTTTGATGTATTTGATACCATTCCCCTTATTCCGCTCCAGTCATCACCTTGAGCCCATCCTCCCCAATTAAGCTGTCTCCAAACCTCCTGTGGTGTGACGCTAGGCTAAACCGCAGGTTACTGCTTCCTGTGTGTCGCTCACCACCCTCAACAATCTCACCACCCTCAACAATCTCACCACCCTCAACAATCTCACCACCCTCAACATATCCAAGGCAGAACGTATATGTTCTATATATACTGCTCAAAACAATAAAGGGAACACTTAAACATGCTGTTGTGCAAATGGAATAGACAACAGGTGGAAATTATAGTCAATTAGCAAGACACGCCCAATAAAGGAGTGGTTCTGCAGGTGATAACCACAAACCACTTCTCAGTTCCTATGCTTCCTGGCTGATGTTTTGGTCACTTTTGAATGCTGGTGGCGCTTTCACTGTAGTGGTAGCATGAGACGGAGTCTACAACCCACACAAGTGGCTCAGGTGTAGTGCAGCTCATCCAGGATGGCATATCAATGCGAGCTGTGGCAAGAAGGTTTGCTGTGTCTGTCAGCGTAGTGTCCAGAGCATGGAGGCGCTACCAGGAGACAGGCCAGTACATCAGGAGACATGGAGGAGGCCGTAGGAGGGCAACAACCCAGCCGCAGGACCTCTACCTCCACCTTTGTGCAAGGAGGAGCAGGAGTAGCAATGCCAGAGCCCTGCAAAATGACCTGCAGCAGGCCACAAATGTGCATGTGTCTGCTCAAACAGTCAGAAACAGACTCCATGAGGGTGGTATGAGGGCCCGACGTCCACAGGTGGGGGTTGTGCTTACAGCCCAACACCGTGCAGGACATTTGGCATTTGCCAGAGAACACCAAGATTAGGAAATTCGCCACTGGCGCCCTGTGCTCTTCACAGATGAAAGCAGGTTCACACTGAGCACATGTGACAGTCTGGAGACGTCGTGGAGAACGTTCTGCTGCCTGCAACATCCTCCAGCATGACCGGTTTGGCGGTGGGTCAGTCATGGTGTGGGGTGGCATTTCTTTGGGGGGCTGCACAGGCCTCTATGTGCTCGCCAGAGGTAGCCTGACTGCCATTAGGTCCCGAGATGAGATCCTCAGACCCCTTGTGAGACCATATGCTGGTGCGGTTGGCCCTGGGTTCCTCCTAATGCAAGACAATGCTAGACCTCATGTGGCTGGACTGTGTCAGCAGTTCCTGCAAGAGGAAGGCATTGATGCTATGGACTGGCCCGCCCGTTCCCCAGACCTGAATCCAATTGAGCACATCTGGGACATCATGTCTCGCTCCATCCACCAACGCCACGTTGCACCATAGACTGTCAGGAGCATGCCCAGGCGTTGTAGGGAGGTCATACAGGCACGTGGAGGCCACACACACTACTGAGCCTCATTTTGACTTGTTTTAAGGACATTACATCAAAGTTGGATCAGCCTGTAGTGTGGTTTTTCACTTTAAGTGTGACTCCAAATCCAGACCTCCATGGGTTGATACATTTGATTTCCATTGATAATGTTTGTGTGATTTTGTTGCCAGCACATTCAACTATGTAAAGAAAAAGGTATTTAATAAGAATATTTCATTCATTCAGATCTAGGATGTGTTATTTTAGTGTTCCCTTTATTTTTTTGAGCAGTGTATATAAAGGTGTTATACAAACCTTTGTATTTTTATTTTTTTGGAAAGATAAAAACAACATTCACCTACATCATGCATTTCTGCCCCATATACCGTCCATCGTTAGGCAGATCTCTTCCTCAGGATTTCATATTGACGTTGTGCTTCTGAAACACCACCAGGCTTGACCTAGTGAAAGGTGTTGTGGTAGTTATGGGTAACGTCTGTGCTGCTGTTAGCAGGGTTAGTGTTGTCTTCACTTCAGACTCTGAACTACTAGAGATGGGAAGGAACTGTTTAGAGGCCTGCTACTGTGGATGGAGGTGAATGTCGGGTTCTTCGCTAGCTTGAAGTACAGGACTGAGGAATATTTTAGTTTGGACAGGGAGGAGCTGACCTTGGGCGTGTGTGTGTGTGGACATGTTTTACTATTCTTGTGGGGACCAGGAAAATAAAACATGTCTGGAATGTGATGAGATAGACAGAAGATAGAAGAAGCCTCTTTAAACAACATGTTACTTTGCGTCAATAGAGTCCCCATTCTCCTTGGCCACCCGTAAATTACTAATCTAGCCTGCTCCCAGATCTGTTTGTGCTGTCATGACAATCACCCTAGCAGTTGGCAAGACAGCACAAACATATTTGGGACCAGGCTACTAAGTCACATGACTGAAAGTGAAAACATGACATAGTGTACTCCTAGTCCATACCAATAACAGTTGTCACATCTAGCCTGAAGCCAGAGAATGGAGAGAATGTGATAGATGCAGTCAGAGGGTAACATCTCATTTTCTTTCTCTCTTCCTCTCACCCTGGCAGGACTATCACAGCCTGGGAGGACAGGGAGGATGGAGGGGGGAGGAGAGAGAGAGAAAACGAGAGAGAGAGAGAGAGAGAGAGAGAGAGAGAGAGAGAGAGAGAGAGAGATACAGTGCCTTCGGAAAGTATTCAGACCCCTTGGTTTTTTTCACATTTTGTTACGTTACAGACTTTTTATAACATTTGTTAAACGTTTTTTTCCCTTAATGACAAAGCTAAAACAGGTTTTTAGAAATGTATGCAAATCTATTGAAAATAAAAAACTTAAATATCAGGAGGGTATTCAGACCCTTTTTACTCAGTACTTTGTTGAAGCACCTTTGGCAGCGATTACAGCATCGAGACTTCTTGGGTATGACGCTACAAGCTTGATACACCTGTATTTGGGGAGTTTCTCCTGCAGATCCTATCAAGTTCTGTCAGGTTGGATGGGGACCGTTGCTGCACAGCTATTTTCAGGTCACTCAGAGATGTTCCATCAGGTCCAGGCTCTGGCTGGGCCACTCAAGGACATTCAGAGACTTGTCTCGAAGCAACACCTGTTGTCTTGGCTGTGTGCTTAGGGTCGTTGTCCTGTTGGAAGGTGAGCTTTCACCCCAGTCTGAGGTCCTGAGCGCTCTGGAGCAGGTTTCCATCAAGGATCTCTCTGTACTCTGCGCCGTTCATCTTTCCCTCGATCCTGACTAGTCTCCCAGTCCCTGCCGCTAAAAAAAGGGATGGTTCTCCTTTTGGTAGGTTCTCCCGTCTCCAAAGAGGAAGTCTAGAGCTCTGTAAGAGTGACCATCAGGCTCTTGATCAACTCCCTGACCAAGGCCCTTCTCCCCAGATTGCTCAGGTTGGCCAGGCGGTCAGCTCTAGGAAGAGTCTGGGTGGTTCCAAACTTTAGCCATTTAAGAATGATGGTCCACTGTGTTCTTGCGGACCTTCAATGTTGCAGAAATGTTTTGCCACCCTTCCCCAGATCTGTGCCTCGACACAATTCCTTCGACCTCACAGCTTTTTTATTTGTGTTGACGTGCACTGTCAACAGTGGGACCATATACAGACAGGTGTGTGCCTTTCCAAGTCATGTCCAATCAATTGAATTTAACACAGGTGGACTCCAATCAAGTTGAATATTTATGTAAATAATGTATTCTGTTTTTATTTTCATTAAATGTGCAAAAATTTCTAAAAACCTGCTTTCGCTTTGTCATTATGGGATATTGTATGTAGTTTGCTAAAAAAAGACTTTAAATCAATGTTATAATGAGACTAACGTAATAACATGTGGAACAATTCAAGGGGTCTGAATACTTTCTGACGGCACTGTATATGGAAGTGGAAAAAGATAGGGAGGGTAGAGAGAAAATGTGAAATAGGGAAAATGGACAATGGGAAGGAGAGAGGGAGAGAGAGAGAGATGTAAAGAGGTAGAATTTAAGAGTCATAGGTCTGTGATGAGCTTTTCCGTGTTCCCTAAATAACTATAGACCCTTTGATGTCCATGATGGTGTGTGTCTTTCTGTTTGTGTGTGTGTGTGTGACGTGTGCCACCTGGAGTGAAGCCAGGACTCCGTCTCTCTCCATGGGGGGGCCATTTATTTCCTCTAAGCTCACACTGTAAATATTTGCTCTCGAGGAGGAAGCCTCTAGGTGAACATAAATCCGATGGTCGAAATAAAAACCACAAAAAGGAGAAAAAGAAAATGAGTCTTGGATATACTGAAGAGGACAGGGAATTGCAGAGAAGAGGATGAATGTTGCAATCCTTCTTTGTTTTACTCCTCCTCTTCCTCCTCCTCATCCTCCTCTCCTATCCTCTAACCCCGTGTTAGGTCTCCTGTGTGTAGTACTAGTAATAGACTGTAAATGCGATCGGGAAAAGCATTTGGTATGAAACCAGAGGATGAGAACCCCTAACACTCCATGAATTATCAGAGACTCTCCAGCTCTTCTCTCCTCACACCCTCGCACTGAGTCGTGTATCAGCCAGCTCAAACAGACAAACAACAGCGACAGTGTTCAGTATCTCAGGGTGAAAGAGGAAAGGTTCCAGAGACAGACAGGTGCCTTGAACCATAGAGAGAGAATCGCCTCAACTTCAACTGATGTACTCCAGTCTCAGAGAAAGTCAGCGAGTTAGTTGCTTAGAAAGACAAAAGATCGGAGACAGAGCTGCGATCTGTAGAGTGAGAATCACTGGGAGAGAGTGAGCTTCAGTTCACTGATGTACAGATGTAGGATCTTAATTTGATCACTCTTTTGTTGCTGAGGATTAATGCACAGCAGGAAATGCAATCGTGTAGTGTATTTTAGTTTTTAAAAGGCTTCTAAAGTTTGTCATTTCCACTTTGAAATGTCAGACTTGATTTGCCCTTACGAAAAAGGTATCATCCCCTACAAAAATGTCCATTCATTAAAATCCACATAATAATTCACATTTGTTGTTGCTGCAGGATTATTTTCCTGCTACAGCAAATTTGCTTGGCAGGAAAATAAGTTCGTACATCTGTAGACGAGTCCTGAGCCAGACATACAGTGACGGAAATGCTAAACCTTTCCACCGTAAAAAGACAGGTTCTGGCAAACATCAATAGCATTGACTTGTAAATGACCTGCTTTGCATTAATTTGAGCCAACCTAAACCAAATATTTCCTTCTTGACTAATACATTTGTCTTTCATAGCTTATCTGAACCCAGGTTTTGACCTCCATGAAAAATCCACTCATAAACTACATTTGGAATATTATTTTTTTTTTACTGCACTGTTAATACAGTCCCAAGAGGTTTTGGTGAAGTTTTCAAGATATTTGACTTTTTTTCCTTTAAGTATATAGTCACATATATGTCCTAGTACGACCCATTCATACACAAACACTAACAACCTGGTGCAACATGATACAGACCATGCCTTAGGAAGCAATACAATACACGTGTTTACATTGTCAGACAACATGCAGCATATATACACACACACACTTTTCCAGCAGTGTATGTATGTACACAGTGCATTCAGAAAGTATTCATACGCCTTGACTTATTCCACATGTTGTTGTGTTACAGCCTGAATACCCCCCCACCCAAGAAAACTCTCTCACACATCGACGCACAATACCCCATAATGACAAAATGAAAACATGTTTTTAGAAATGTTTGCAAATATACTGAAAATGACCCAGTCGGTACATGTTAGAATCACCTTTGGCAGCGATTACAGCTGTGAGCCTTTCTGGGTAAGTCTCTAAGAGCTTTGCACACCTGGATTGTACAATGTTTGCACATAATTCTTTTAAAAATTCTTCAAGCTCTGTCACGTAGGTTATTGATCATAGATTTACATAGATTTTCAAGCCAATTTAAGTCAAAACTGTAACTAGGCCACTCAGGAACATTCAATGTCATCTTGGTAAGCAACTCCAGTGTATATTTGGCCTTGTATTTTAGGTTGGTGTTCTGCCAAAAGGTACATTTGTCTCCCAGTGTCTGTTAGAAACCAGACTGAACCAGGTTTTTCTCTAGGATTTTGCCTGCGCTTAGCTCTATTCCATTTATTTGTATCCTAAAAAAAACTCTAGTCCTTGTCAATGACAAGCATACCCATAACATGATGCAGCCACCACCATATTGGAAATATGATATGAAATATGAAGTGAGGTACTGTGTTGGATTTGCCCCCAAACATCTTTGACACATTTTTTGCAGTTTTACATTAGTGTCTTAATGCAAACAGGATGCCTGTTTAGGAATATTTTTTTTCTGTACAGGCTTCCTTCTTTGCACTCTGTCACTTAGGTCCTTCTTTGCATTTTGTCATTTAGATTAGTATTGTAGAGTAATTACAATGTTGTTGATCTATCCTCAGTTTTTTCCTATTACAGTTATTAAACTCTGTAACTGATTTAATGTCACCATTGGTCTCATGGGGAAATCCCTGAGCTGTTTCTTTCCTTTCCAGCAAACGAGTTAGGAAGGATGCCTGTATCTTTGTAGTGACTCCCTGTTTTGATGCACCATTCAAAGTGTAATGAATAACTTCACCATCCTCAAAGGGATAGTGACTGTCTGTTTTTAATTTTATTTACCCATCTACCAATAGGCTACCTTCTTCACGAGGCATTGGTTGCGTCTTTGTTTGAAATTCACTGCTCGACTGAGGGACCTTACAGATAATTGTATGTGTGGGGTACAGAGATGAGGTAGTCATTCAAAAATCATGTTAAACACTGTTATTGCACACTGAGTGAGTCCATGAAACTTATTTAGACTTGCCAGAACAAAGGAGTTGAATATGTATTGACTCAAGACATTTCATTTTTAATTCACTTGTAAAATATTCTAAAAACGTACTTATACTTTGACATTATGGGGTCTTGTGTGTTGGCCAGGGACATTTAATCCATTTTAAATTCAGTCTGTAACACAACAACATGTGGAATACTTTCAGAAATTTCAGATTTCAAATTTCAAATTTCAGATTTCAAATTTCAGAACTAATTTCAGAAAGTGTGAATACTTTCTGATGGCACTGTGTGTGTGTATGCATGTGTGTGTTTGTGTGTGTCTGCTAAGGTTATGTGAGCGTATCCATGAATAATTTCTTCCTAAATACGAGGTCCCCCCCTTCCCAACAACGAAGGGCAATGTGCCCACAGAAAAAAAACACAGACTTTTAGTCCAAAATTAAAGCTGAGGAGTTGCTCAACAAATGTCGGCCCAAAACACTTTTTTGGCAGTGGTGACCATCTCAGCGAATGCCTGAGAATCTCTGAGGATATGAAGAGGTCGTACGGTCAAGAGGGGGTCTCCTAATTTATAAAATTGATAGGCTGGAGGTTTTAAGGTTTAGATTTGTGGATTCTCCGTTGTTGTTGATCGTTGAGGAGAATCCTCGGCTGTATCCCAATATTGCGCTACTTTCGGCCTGGGTGTCACATTGTATAAATGATTGGAGACAGGCGCAGGAATTCGTAATAGGGGGGTTTAATATTCCACCCAAAATATACAACATGCCATGAAAAGGCACGGGGACGAAGCCCAAAACAAACACTTATACAAAAACATAGGGATGTAACCCAAACAAAAGAGTGAGGTAAAACCTAATAAATACACGGGACGAGACCCGTAATAACAAGATCATAATAAACGCAGCACGAAAGCCAAAATAACAACGCACAGGTACTCACAGACGCACAGGTACTCACAGACCAACGGACATGGGAACAATAACCGACCAAGACAATCGTGAACAGAGGGCACATATATACAATTACTAGTGTGTGCGTAATGGGGTAATCCGTGACGCTGGGCCCATAGTGCTCTAATCAAACGTAGTGCACTAGGGAATAGGGTGCCATTTGGAATAAAGCCCTTGCTCCAGTGCCGTGGCTCTGTTGTAGTAGAGGTTGCCAGTGCTCAGTCAATGGACAGACGGACTGAAACAGGACCAGACTGGCCTGGCGCTATCAGAGAGACAGATGGACGGATGCACAGAGCGCATTGGCTGAGTTATCTGAATGAGATCTGTGGAGAGAGAGACCGAATGTCAGTGTTAGAATAGAGATATGGAATATGGGATCCTTGTTAGAATCGAATGAGTAGTACATCTGATTCACAGCCCTGTCCACTGAATATCACCTATCACCATCAGGACCACCAGCATGCACCTCTATAAAAGATATATAGACGTAGAAGGTTTAATTGATGCCTTTGAGAGAGGGGGACTGTGATGTAGTACAGGGACATTGTGAAAAGCCTGTAAAACAAACATAGCTGTTGTCGTAAAATTGCAGCCGTGAAACTGCCAAAGCCTCACTGCATCATTAACAGTCCCCCATCTATCCCTCATTCCTCCTTGTCTTCCCTTCTCTTCCCTTCTCTTCCACCCCATCCCACCACCCTCAACCATAAAAAGAGGAGTGCGTTTACAGGGTGGTAAAAGGAGCCATTACACACACTAGAACCCCCCTGTTGAATGTGCTCTAATTCCTCTTCCTGGGGGCCCAGGTACAATGGCAGGTCACGCATCAAGGAGGCGAAGACAGCACCAGACATGCTACACAAACATGATGTCTATAAACATGCTAAACACACATACAATGTCTAATAACATGCTCCACACACAACGTCTATTAGCATGCTACACACACACAACATCTATAAACATGCTACACACACAATGTCTATTAACATGCTACACACACAACGTCTATAAACATGCTACACACAATGTCTATTAACATGCTACACACACAATGTCTATTAACATGCTACACACACAACATCTATAAACATGCTACACACAATGTCTATTAACATGCTACACACACAACGTCTATAAACATGCTACACACACAATGTCTATTAACATGCTACACACACAACATCTATAAACATGCTACACACAATGTCTATTAACATGCTACACACACAACGTCTATAAACATGCTACACACACAATGTCTATTAATATGCTACACATACACAACGTCTATAAACATGCTACACAACATCTATAAACATGCTACACACACAGCATCTATAAACATGCTACACACACAATGTCTATAAACATGCTACATACACCATCTATAAACATGCTACACACAACATCTATAAACATGCTACACACAATGTCTATAAACATGCTACATACACATCTATAAACATGCTACACACAACATCTATAAACATGCTACACACACAATGTCTATAAACATGCTACATACACCATCTATAAACATGCTACACACACAACGTCTATAAACATGCTACACACACAATGTCTATAAACATGCTACATACACCATCTATAAACATGCTACACACACAACGTCTATAAACATGCTAGACACACACAGTCACACACATGCACACACACAAACTTCTGCTCACTGCAGACTCAAGCCTGACATGTGGCAGTGTAATGCCCTGTTTGACTTTTAATTCACCTAATTTTTATTTGCCCTCTTTTTGTCCGTGGGCCTCTCGGGCTCTATCCCTCTTTCTCTCTCTCTGACTCCCTTTCTCTGATTCTCTCGCTCCTCTCTTTCTCTCTCTCTTTTTTCTCTCTCTCTCTCAATTCAATTCAATTCAATTGACTTTATTGACATGGCAAGTTCATTATTACTTACATTGTCAAAGTATACATATTGAAAAAATAAAAATAAAATATATATTTATATATAAACTATCTATATATAAATAAATGGTGAGACCAAGAGCAATAATAATAGTAGTAGTGGACATGGGATTACCATTAACAACAACTACAACAACATTATTAATGAGAACAACAATACATTAAAGCAATGGTAGTGGACCAGTGTCAACATGACTGAGAAGACACATGACCTGGTAGTAGATCAGTCTCAACCTGACTCTCTCTCTCTCTCTCTCTCTCGCACACTCTCTCTCACTCTCTCACCCTATTCTTCCTTCTCCTTTCACCCTGACCCCTATTTCTCTCGTTTTGTGTACTCTCTCTCTCTCCTCTCCCTGCGTCCAGACCCCATTTCTCAGTAGGTGTTGTGTTAGTGTCAGGGTGTCAGGGTGTTCTGTGGTCTGTCCAGTGTTAGATTCTCCAGGGAGAGGTGGTGAAGAGGGTCACACACTTCATCTGAGGCCCAGGGGCAGGGGTCATCATGGGGGGAGGATTCAGGAAGTTAGCATCTGCACTCTGGAACAAGGACCTCTCTCCCTCTGTCTCTCACTCTCATCTCCTTTCATCTCTTTCTCTTGTTTTTTTTTGTTTCTCTCTTTCTCACTCTCTATCGCTCTCTCTCTCTCAATCTCATACACTCTGTGTGTAATCTCTCCCTCTTTCTCTCTCTGTTGGTCTATCCTTCTTTTTATCTACAGTATCATTCCCTCTTTATCTCTCTCTCTCTCTCTCTCTCTCTCTCTCTCTCTCTCTCTCTCTCTCTCTCTCTCACTCTCTTCCCCCATCATGTCTTTTCTGGGTCCCCTATCAGTCAAATCCAGGGCCCATATGAGTGAACACAGCTCCTCTGCCTGAACTCAGAGCCAACCCCCCGCCATGAACCCCCTGGCCATTCTTGACACCCCGGCCTGTCTACACCCCTACTCTTAAAACAGGAATGTTCCACAAGGAAGGAAGCGTGTGAGTGTGTGTGTGCGCATTAATCCTTGCATGTGCTACTGTGTGTATGCATGTTACTGTGTGTGTGTGTGTGTGTGTGTGTGTGTGTGTGTGTGTGTATATGTGTGTGTGTGTGTGTGTGTGTGTGTGTGTGTTTTGTGTGTTGCATATGTAATGTGTTGTACCAGAGGGATTGGCCGATGTATAGTGTCCTTTTAGTGTCCATGTTCTCTAGTCAGTTAACACCTCCTGTTGTTTAGGTTGTGTGTGTGTGTGTGTGTGTGTGTGTGTGTGTGTGTGTGTGTGTGTGTGTGTGTGTGTGTGTGTGTGTGTGTGTGTGTGTGTGTGTGTGTGTGTGTGTGTGTGTGTGTGTGTGTGTGTGGGTGGGTGTGGGTGGGCGTGTGTGTGTGTGGGTGGGTGTGTGTGTGTTGACCTGATAGCCAGCGAGGTGAAACAGCAGACGTGCATAAACATTCTTGAGTAAGGGGAAGCTGGTTCGATGTTGATGATGTGTTTTCCTGTGTGTCAAATGCACCAGATATTGTTGTTGTTGGCAAAGGGAGGGGCTCGTTTTGGAAGGGGGCTGCTCATTTGACGACACATGGAGCAGGCCTTTGCCGAGAAGCTGCTTAAATACCAGCCCCTCGTAGCACTGGGACAGCCTCGGGTGGTGGTACCAGCTGGTGGTGCTGATACTCGGCCACATACACAGGCTTGCAGTGCGTGGCCTCCAGATTGCGGGCCTGACAAAAACTAGGGCAAAGCAATTGGCTAGTTACTGCTCTGTTTCAGCTGTCGTGGGCAGTTTAGCTGTTTGGAGAAGTAGGTGCTTTCTGTATCCTTCAGTGCCCTGCACAGAGGGACCATTGAAATGTTAGGATCCTTTTTGTGTCAATTTGATTAGTGGATTCAAATAAAGTATTTAAAATGTGTGTGTGTGTGTGTGTGTTTGTGTGTGTGTGTGCTTTCTAATTCCCCCAAGTCATCCTTCAGATCACGTAACTAAGAAGTATAAAAACATTCTTAGCCAACATACTAATGAGGTTTATAATGAATATGAACAGGGGCTACAGTAAGGGCAGTTTTGAGTGTAATCCTTTCTGTTGATTTCGTCATCATTTTATTCTCATATTTCTCAGCACAGATTGTCCTTTAAAGTCAAACTGACCCATTGTGTAACTCATTATCTTGGAACAACCTGTGTTTTTGGCTTTTGTTTTGTGGTTGCCTTGCTTTGCTTTGCTCTCACATTGGACTAACTTGGTGTCTTGGAAACAGGAAACATCGGCTGTCTCTCAAATGGCACCCTATTCCCTATAGAGTGCACTACTTTTAATCAGAGGCTCTATATTTGTATTCTGTATAGGCAATAGGGTGCTATTTGGAACACGCCCGTAATGTGCAAGACAGGATAGTTCAGGCTGGCCTTGAAAATCCAGCAGAGGTAAGTAACAATTTGGGTAAACTCAGATTGCTATGGGAATGAAATGCAGTAAGCAGCTAAACAGCTAAACAGGGACTGAAAGACAGATGTTGGACGACAGTTCCTATCCAGTCAGAAGGGTCCAGAGAGAGATCTGAAAGAGGGTTTTTTCCATGAGTCTCCCCTCCTAGATGCTCTGTTCCTGGCCAGATGGGCAGAGGTATCCTCCCTCCTCCTAAGACATACCAGTAGTTCTCTATGGCTCTAAATCTAAGCCCTTGGTTTCGCAATGTCTACAATGCTAACATATGGATTTTTTTCAAGATAGTCATATCTTGGATCTTTTAGCTATTTGATTTTGAACTTTAGGACTCCTGTAGGTATAAAAATATACATATACATTTATGACCAAAAGTATGTGGACACCTGCTCGTCGAACATCTCATTCCAAAATCATGGGCAATAATATGGAGTTGGTCTCCCCTTTGCTGTTATAACAGCCTCCATTATTCTGGAAAGGCTTTCTACTAGATGTTGGAACATTGCAGCGGGGACCTGCTTCCTTACATTCAGACACAAGAGCATTAGTGAGGTCTGGCTCGCAGTAGGTGTTCCAATTCATCCCAAAGGTGTTTGATGGGGTTGAGGTCAGGGCTCTGCGCAGGCCAGTCAAGTTCTTTCACACTGATCTCTACAAACTATTTATGTATGGACCTCGCTTTGTGCATAGGGGCATTGTCATGCTGAAATAGGAAAGGGGCCTAGCACGAACCATGAAACTAAGGGGCCTATCCCGAACCATGAAAAACAGCCCCAGAGAAGTATTCCTCCTCCACCAAACTTTACAGTGGACACTATGCATTTGTGCAGGTAGTGTTCTCCTGGCATTTGCCAAACCCAGATTCGTCCATCGGACTACCAGATGGTGAAGTGTGATTCATCACTCCAGAGAAAGCGTTTCTACTGCTCCAGAGTCCAATGGCGGCGAGCTTTACACCACTCCAGCCGACACCTTGCATTGCGCCTGGTGATCTTAGGCTTGTGTGCGGCTGCTCGGCCATGGAAACCCATTTCATGAAGCTCCCGACTAA
Organism: Oncorhynchus tshawytscha; assembly: GCF_018296145.1. Lineage (NCBI taxonomy): Eukaryota > Metazoa > Chordata > Actinopteri > Salmoniformes > Salmonidae > Oncorhynchus > Oncorhynchus tshawytscha. Next base: position 18,450,658 of record NC_056438.1, on the reverse strand, counting down.
CAGTTCTTGTGCTGACGTTGCTTCCAGAGGCAGTTTGGAACTCGGTTGTGAGTGTTGCTACTGAGGACAGACAATTTTTACATGCTACCCGCTTCAACACTCAGAGGTCCCATTCTGTGAGCTTGTGTGGCCTACCAGTCGTTGTTGCTCCTAGACATTTCCAATTCACAATAACAGATCTTACAGTTGACTGGGGCAGCTCTAGCAGGGCAGAAATTTGACGAACTGACTTGTTGGAAAGGTGACATCCTATGACGGTACCATGTTGAAAGTCACTAGCTCTTCAGTAAGGCAATTTTATTGATAATGTTTGTCTATGGAGATTGCATTGCTGTGTGCTTGATTTTATACACCTTTCAGCAACGAGTGTGGCTGAAATAACCAAATCCACTAATTTGAAGGGGTGTCCATATACTTTTGTAGATATTTTGGGGGGGGGGTAAAATATTGAATTTGGCCTTTACTGTTATAGCCCATAGAAACGCATTGAATAACACATTCATAAATTGCAAAACAAAACACATTTTTTTCAAGAGGAATAAGGTTTTGAAGTGTTTTTCCTATATCTTGGGATTTGCAAGGTTTTTTTTTGCATATTTAATCACTTTGTTTATGGCACTTTTTACACCTTATTAACTTTTGTGCCATTCTTACAGGGTTACCTTCCCCTGCGCTTGTGTAGGTCATAGAGCAAAACAAGTGAGTGAGTGTTTACCTGTCGATGTTGGTGACTTATTAGTTTGTACCTCAAGCGGTTCGGTCTGGACAGTCGGTTTTGTGAGAACACATTTTCGAAATTAGGACTTGGGTGTCTGAAAGTTCAGACGACTGCTTGTGGATGTTGTAGAGCAAAACATATGACACTGTTGTGTTTGTGAGAGACGCTAGCTTAAACTGTTCAGGTTTTACTTACCTAACGTAGCAGGCGTAAAAGAAACACCTGAAACTAGATCCTCTACATACTGGTCTTGACGAGAAGAAAAAAATGTTGGGTGGAGGTTCTCTTCTGCACTGTTCAACCAATCCAGTAAATGTGGAGGAGTAGTTCAAATGGAGTGTCACCTTGTTAATGTTCAAAAGAGGAAGTTGCATCACAGGCTCTCTTTCCATTTCCCCTGAAAACCAGGACATCCGGTTGTTGGGGACTTGGCAGATGCTAGGGTTTTACAGACGATTTTGTGACAATTTTCTTGTCCGGATCCTCTCATGTGTAGAAAACACCACTTTCAACAAGCTCCAGGAATAGGTGCAAACTTTATATCGGCGGAAAGAGAAGATTGAGCTGCAGCCAATGCAGAAACAGTGAGTCTCTAGCATAAACACATAGGGAGCTATTCAATATAAAAATGATGTCATGCTAGAGTCATTATCTTTAGCTACAGCTTCGGAATTTCACAAGGCCTTTGTTTGATTTTGGAGTGGTGGGCGTGTGTGCTGTTGTCAATGCAACCTGTAACGAAAGGTCACAGGTGTCACTGTTGATGACTGAGAAAATAACTGAGGGGCCAGTGATGGGGGCTTGAAGTGTCTGTGTGTGTGTAGGTGTGGTCCTTTTGTGTCTTCACTAGGATCACTGCATTGACCTATGACCTACTGTATGATCCTAGTGTCATGAGGTTGGCCTGGGAGGTAGGTTTATGACAGTCATAAATACCTCTTCCCCCCTTTTTCCTCTCTCTACCCTACTGAGGTTACATTTGCAAAACCCTTGGTTAACATAGAGATTCTGGGAACATCAGAAGGTGGGGGGGAAATGAACTATATTCTGGTAATCCGACCAATTGAAGATATACGGTGGTACTTAAAACCTCTTGATACTAGCCATCCCGGATCCGGGATCGTGAATACAGCCTCAAGCTTATTACCATAACGCAACGTTAACTATTCATGAAAATCGCAAATGAAATTAAATAAATATGCTAGCTCTCAAGCTTAGCCTTTTGTTAGCAACACTGTCATCTCAGATTTTCAAAATATGCTTTTCAACCATAGCAAAACAAGCATTTGTGTATCACTATTGATAGCTAGCGTAGCATTTAGCGTAGCATTGAGTGGGCAACATTTTCACAAAAACAAGAAAAGCATTCAAATAAAATAATTTACCTTTGAATAACTTCGGATGTTTTCAATGAGGAGACTCTCAGTTAGATAGCAAATGTTCAGTTTTTCCAAAAAGATTCTTTGTGTAGGAGAAATCGCTCCGTTTTGTACATCACGTTTGGCTACCAAAAAACCCCGAAAATTCAGTCATCAAAACGCCAAACTTTTTTCCAAATTAACTCCATAATATCGACTGAAACATGCCAAACGTCGTTTAGAATCAATCCTCAAGGTGTTTTTCACATATCTCTTCGATGATATATCGTTCGTGGAAGTCTGCTTTCTCCTCTGAATCCCATGGAAAAATGCTTGCAGCTGAAGATTACGCACCAATTTCAACAAAGGACACCGGGCGGACACCTGGTAAATGTAGTCTCTTATGGCCAATCTTCCAATGATATGCCTACAAATACGTCACAATGCTGCAGAGACCTTGGGGAGACGGCAGAAAGTGTAGGCTCGTTCCTGGCGCATTCACAGCCATATAAGGAGACAATGGAAAACAGCGCCTCAAAATTTTTGCTCACTTCCGGTTTGAAGTTTCATCTTGGTTTCGCCTGTAGCATCAGTTCTGGGGCACTCACAGACAATATCTTTGCAGATTTGGAAACGTCAGAGTGTTTTCTTTCCAAAGCTGTCAATTATATGCATAGTCGAGCATCTTTCCGTGACAAAATATTGCGCTTAAAACGGGCACGTTTTTTTTAACCAATAATGAAATAGCGCCCCCATAGTTTCAATATGATGTCAGTTTGGTTGTCATCTGAGACATTCTCATCAATGATAAGATGACATAAACTCTACAGTGGAAAGTCTACACATCAGAGTTATCGGATTCACATGGAATTGTTGTTCAATTTAAATGTTTGAATATGAAATTATTCGTGATGGGATGAAATGTGATTTTAGCTTCTAAAATGTGAGATTTGGGTTTTCATAAGATAGGGCTCTGCTCAATCAGTAGTCCGCCCCTGTGAAGGAACATGGGCTATACAACTTTTCAAACACGCCCTCCTCTCCCTTCCTATATAAGCCCTTTACGACAATATAACCTCCTGTTGCGAGGACGTGAGGACGATGGTCCGATGTCAGAATGGTTCAGATAATAACTACAGAACGAAGCCAACATCTGCGTGAGCTTTGGTTGCGAATGGTATGAACTTTGAACTCTTATTCACTACAGAAGTGATACCTCCTAGCCGTTGAGTTAGCAACCGCAGCTGCAAACGCAGGTTAGAAAGGAACAGACAGAGTATCCCGTCTACCACACAACGACATTACTACAACGTATCCAATTGACCACCAGAGAGATTCTTCAAAGGACTCGGTTGGGCAACAGGGCCTTCCATCTACCACCAACCTACCGAAGCGGAGCTCCGAGTAAATATTTATTGCATTTTCCTTTTCCAAATGGGCGGTAATTTAGAATGCATAAGATACTGTATTTACGATAGCACAGCTTCTTCCCTTTGTTCCTCAGTCTTCCTGCTCTTTCACTCAAACCCAGCCCTTTTCTTTTGTGTAACCAGCTGTCATATCTGTTCCGCCCTCTAGGGACGTTTTCCTTTATGACATAATTTGTAATCAAGTTATGATTTAATTATGTGTATGTGTAATTCTGTGTGATTAGTTAGGTATTTAGTAAATAAATAATTAAACCCAATTTTGTATTGCTGATTCAAATTGTTAGCCAGGGTTCGTGCAGATAACCAAGAATTTACAACTTTCAGATGAGACTGAATTAAGATGACGATTAATATTGACTGCTATTGATTTTAAATTCTACTAGGTCTTTAAGAGTTTATTCGGAAGATAGTAGCTTTATAAATATTATTTTGTGGTGCCCGACTCTCTACATGATTAGCTCAATCAGGTAATATTAATTACGGATAAATTATTTCATAGAATAGCATGTCATATCACTTAATCCGGCATAGCCAAAGACACGACACTAGGAAGTAGTGCTGTATACTCAAACTTAACTTGTCCACTATATCAGTTGACTTTCCATTTGGTATGAACTATTCTGCCGATCTAGAGACAATATGTCACATTGAGGTGTGTACAATATGTTGTTAATTTAAGACAGTTTGCTACAGCAGGAAAACAAATCCTGCAGAAACAGAAAATGTTAGGGCAAATCAAGTATCAAGTTCTCAAGTGAAAATACAATCTTCTTTTAAGCCTTTTTAAACCTTGAATACACTACAAGTTTGTGTTTCCTGCCGTGCAGAAAAATTCTCAGCATCAAAAGAGTGATCAAATTAAGATCCTACATCTGTACAGTGACTTGTTCTTTGTGAATGTACACTTGACTGTTTCCCCTCTGGTTGGCTGCACATTTGCAGTGGCAGATTGAGGTCTTAAACGTGAAGTCATGTTAAGAATTGAAAGTGTCCTTGCATGTGAATGTTTTTTAAAAATCTTTGTTAAAAACACAGGGATTTAAAACCAATCCAACGGAATCACAACAAGAGCCCTTGGTCTTGCCACAAGTGGTGTGGCTGCGGTCCAGAGTTGGAGCGTTCAGATTTATGTTTGACTTGTTCTGTCTCAATTGTTAGTCTTGTGTTACAGGCAAATAAGGTATTTCAGTTTTTTTTTTTATATACATATGAGAAAAAAATATGTAAAAACCTGTTTTCACTTTGTTGTTATGGGGCATTGTGTGTAGATTGATGAGGGGAAACAATAATTGAATCAATTTTAGAACAAGGCTATAGTGTAACACAATGTGGAGAAAGGGGAAGGGGTCTGAATACTTTCCCGAATGCATTATATCTGGAAACACAAAACCCCCATTTTTTAAAGAAAGACCACAGGGTTTACGCCTGTGCAACAGTAGATATTAAGTTAAACATATGTTTATATTGTACATTTGATCAAGACTTAAAGATAACTAAGGTTATTTTCAGACATCCAACAGAATAGCAATGACTTGTACATTCCCCAGTTGCTCCCCACATGGGAAGATAGAGACACAGACTATAGGAAAACGCTGGTGGCCTTTTCGCTAAGGGGGGAATTTGTTAGACTCAGCAAATCTGTCACTTATTGGGGACTGAGATGCGGAGATGTGCTGGGTATTCTTCGGGATTCACTTTCAGGGTTTCCGTTTGTCTGTTTGAGATCCCACAAATGGATTACAGGCTCCCCATGGTCTCCAGAGAAGATTTCTAGACTTCTTTGGCTTCTTGAGTGACTTCTTTGGCTCTTACGGTTAGTTCACGAGCTAGACTAAATGGCTTACTTCATCATTTTATGAGCAAGAAATGATGGCGATGAATCTGTCTGGTACTGTACGTTGTTTAGTTGAAAGTGATGCACATGTTAATCATTACATTCACATTTTTGTCATTTAGCAGACATACAGGAGCAATTATGGTTAAGTGCCTTGCTCAAGGGTACATCAACAGATTTGGGGGGATTCAAAGCAGCAACCTTTCAGTTGCTGGCCCAACGCTTTTAACTGCTAGGCTATCTGCCGCCCTCCTGCCATCCTCCTGCCATCGTCCTGCCATCCTCCTGCCATCGTCCTGCCATCGTCCTGCCATCCTCCTGCAGCCCTCCTGCCATCCTCCTGATATCCTCCTGATATCCTCCTGCCATCCTCCTGCCATCCTTCTGATATCCTCCTGCAGCCCTCCTGACATTCTCCTGCCATCCTCCTGCCATCCTTCTGATATCCTCCTGCCATCCTCCTGACATCCTCCTGCCATCCTCCTGATATCCTCCTGCCATCCTCCTGCAGCCCTCCTGCCATCCTCCTGACATCTTAGGCCTACACCATGCCCCTGTATGTTTAGAGGATTGATATCTCACACACATTTTCATTGGATTTAGATGTAAAACCTATATTGTCTTTCCTCTTTCTGTAGATATTGTTACCATTCTAACCATGCATAGTAAGAGTTTGAAAGCACACATGTAGGGTTGAAGGCCCGTTGTGCTCCGCTCTGTGAGGTATTTTAACCTGGGCCTGGGCGCACTCTCTCCAATTCACAGATCATTTGGACTGGACCCTTGACGGCCTACTTCCTGACCAAATGGAGGGTATCCATAGGAGTCAGGGGTCAATGGACTTGTCACTAAAAGATGGAAATCACTCTCTTCATTGGGGGCTGAAGCAGATGTGCTTGCTCTTAATTCACTTTCAGGGGTTCCATCAGTCTTTTCCAGTCTCAAATCAACTCTCAGTTGGTCTTCTTGGCTCAGGTCAGTTATTTCTGAGCATATTTCATCTATCACAGTGCGTCTGGTACACCTTTAGGAAATTCACAACGTTTTCTTTCCAACACCGTCTTTCGTTTTGGCGTTTTAAGATGTATTCGTTTACCTTTCTCTTTCCCTTCTCTCATTCTCTCCATCCCTCCTTCTTTCTTTCTCTCTCGCTCCTGGTACACAGTGTGTGTTTTAACGAGAGCCTGGTCTGGCCCCTCAGAACTCTCCCCCTGTAGAGAAAACTGACTTCCAGGTTTGTATTCAGAAAGTGTCTCAGAGTAGGTGTGCTGATCTAGGATCAGGTCACCTCTGTCTATTCATTATAATCTGAAAAGCCAAACAGATCCTAGTTCAGCACACATTGAGACACTTTATGGATATGAGATTAGGTCTGTTACTAACACCCGTGTCTACCTAAACCAGCCGAACAAGTTTCCAGTCCAGGAATTAAAATTAAACTTTAAAACAGTATTTCTACTGTTTCACTACAAGTGAAATATTATTCGTTCATAAATAACTGTGTTTCCTATAAGTGGAGGCTGTAAAAGGGGATCCAGGGGCCTCAAATACATTCAGACATTTACCCTTCAGGTTCTGCTGCTTGCTTATGACGCTGAAGGTGGATATCATTGAGAATGTATGGGCTACTTAAGTTATCAGATCAAACACACACCCCCACACACACCCACACACACACACACACACACACCCACACACACACACACACACACACACACACACACACACACACACACACACACACACACACACACACACACACACACACACACACACACACACACACACACACACACACACACACACACACAGACATATCCACATGCAGTACAGTCTACACATAGCTGGTGTGTATTTGATGTGGGTGAGAGGGAGGAGGCTACTCCAGGCTGTGCCAGGCTACTGGTCGAGCGGCGGTTAACGCTGCTTGGCCGACCCTGGTGTGTTTAGGTGGGGAATGAGTGTGTGTTGGCACGGAGCATCCGGATCCAATGCCTGGCCCCTGTCAAGCACTAGGGCATGAGAGAGAGAGAGAGAGAGAGAGAGAGAGAGAGAGAGAGTTAGAGGCCCCTCTCCAGACTTTAGCTTGGCACTAAGACAACACAGAAAATTACCACCTCCAGCTTAGCGTTGGGTAGTAAATTAGATCTAAATACTGATTAGTCAGATCAACACCATGTATCCTCTAGGACACTGCTCTGTGTGTTCTGGTCTCAACAAGCTACCACAGTGTTTTCTGTCCTTCACCCATACATGGCCTGGAGCTAGATGGTATAGCTCCCTTCACAACTGTGTACTTCTTATATTGCCAACTTCAAATTTTGTCAAAATTCATGCATTGTGGTTTGACAAACAGTTCTGATTGAGTATAGCCTATCCATTATAGTGAGTTGGAGATAGCGATTTTCTGACCTTCCGTACTGTTCGCTAACTGGTCACTATAACACAACTGGTCTCTATAACACAACTGGTCTCTATAACACAACTGGTCTCTATAACACAACTGGTCTCTATAACACAACTTGTCTCTATAACACAACTGGTCTCTATAACACAACTGGTCTCTATAACACAACTGGTCTATATAACACAACTGGTCTCTATAACACAACTGGTCTCTATAACACAACTGGTCTATATAACACAACTGGTCTATATAACACAACTGGTCTCTATAACACAACTGGTCTCTATAACACAACTGGTTTCTATAACACAACTGGTTTCTATAACACAACTGGTCTCTATAACACAATTGGTCTATAACACAACTGGTCTCTATAACACAATTGGTCTATAACACGAGGGATGCATTGAGACGGCCATCTTCTTCTGTGAGGATCATATAGTGCAGGGCTGCCAAATTCCGGTCTTGGAGGGCCAAAACACTTCTGGTTTTCATTCTCTCTTTCTAACCAGGGACTGATTAAGATGTGGGACACCAGGTGAGTGCAATTGACTACTAGGTAGAAAAAAACCAGAAGTGTTTCAGCCCTCCAGGACGGGAATTGGGCAGCCCTGATTTAGTCGATGGAGGAATGTTTGAAAACAAGCTCGGTAGCTCTACAGCCAGACAGCTTCCTGACCCCTAAATTCTTGACCCCTAGCGTCCTGACCCCTAGCTTCCTGATCAGTCTCAGGTGCTTTTAACACAACGCATAATTGCCAAGTTAATAGAAGTATTATCCACCTCCGTGATTTCAGAATTTGCTCACGGCCATGGACATGTTTTTGCGTTTGTGTGTGTATACTGTCTGTACCGGTCCTTCCTTTACATGCAACTAACAGGGCTGGGGTCAATTCCTGTTCAATCCCAGTCAATTCAGAAAGTAACCAAATTCCATCTCCAATTCCAAATCTTCCTAATTCAAAAGCATGGAAGCATTGAATGGAATTGGAATTGGAATTTCAGTGGGACTGGAATTGAAATGGAGTTAACTCCAACCCTGGCAACAAACTACATTTCTAGGCTAAGTGTCATCTGTGTTGAGGCTAACACTGAGTGTCTGCGTCCTCTGTACAGCGTGCCCACCTGGCACCTACAAGCCAGAGGGTACACCTGGAGGCCTGGGTACCTGCCTGCCCTGCCCTGACCAGCACCACACCTCCCAGCCCAGCAGCACCTCACGCAGCGACTGTGTCTGCAAGCAGGGCTACAGGCCCCAGGGGAAGACCTGTGAAGGTATGAGGCTCCAGACTGTCCACGCTTCTCCCAGACACCAGCTAGGCCGAGCCCTGGACTTAAAAGCATACTGAATGGAGAATGCTTGAAATAACCCTTTAAACCAGAATGAGGCTTAAAGTCCAATTCCACCACTTTTCAACCTCATATTCATTATTATATAGTAGTGGAATTGCCCTTTAATCTGCATCAGGGAAACCGGCAGAACTCCCTAGGGAGTTAACGTTCCCAAAGCCCTTAGGCTTCACCACAACCAAGCATCTGCCGCAGGGATCAGCCTCAATACCAAGGCTTGAGGGCTGTATGTGTGTGTGTGTGTCTTTTATTTTACTCTCCTTGTGGTGACCAGAAGTCTTCACAAGGATAGTGAAACAAGGAACATTTGGACAAGTGGGGACATTTTCCCGCTCCCCAAAAGGAAAAAGGCTATCTTAGCCTTAGGGGGTAAGTTTAGGGTTAGATTTAGGTTTAAGGGTTAGGTTTTGGGTTAGGTTTTAGGAGTTAGGGTCAGGTTTAGGGGTCAGGGAAAATAGTATTTTGAATGGGAAACAATAGTTGGGTCTCCACAAGCATAGTAAAACAAATGTGTGTTTGCGTGTGTGCATGTGCGTGCACATGCAGTATAATAACTGAGTGTGTGTGTTCATGCATTTGGGCTTTTGCATCAAATAGAGGAAATCGGAGTCTTTTTCATGTTTCTCCTCTCCCTCCCTCTCTCTCTCCTTCCATCCATCTCTCACCCCATCTCTCTCTCCTTCCATCCATCTCTCACCCCATCTCTCTCTCCTTCCATCCATCTCTCACCCCATCTCTCTCTCCTTCCATCCATCTCTCACCCCATCTCTCTCTCCTTCCATCCATCTCTCACCCCATCTCTCTCCTTCCATCCATCTCTCACCCCATCTCTCTCTCCTTCCATCCATCTCTCACCCCATCTCTCTCTCCTTCCATCCATCTCTCACCCCATCTCTCTCTCCTTCCATCCATCTCTCACCCCATCTCCATCCATCTCCCACCCCATCTCTCTCCTTCCATCCATCTCTCACCTTCCATCCATCTCTCACCTTCCATCCATCTCTCTCCCCATCTCTCTCTCCTTCCATCCATCTCTCTCCCCATCTCTCTCTCCTTCCCTCCATCTCTCTCCCCATCTCTCTCCTTCCATCCATCTCTCTCCCCATCTCTCTCTCCTTCCTTCTATCCATCTCTCTCTCCTTCCATCCATCTCTCTCCCCATCTCTCTCTCTCTCCTTCCATCCATCTCTCTCCCCATCTCTTTCTCCTTCCCTCCATCTCTCTCCCCATCTCTCTCTTCCATCCATCTCTCTCCCCATCTCTCTCTCCTTCCCTCCATCTCTCTCCCCATCTCTCACCTTCCATCCATCTCTCTCCCCATCTCTCTCTCCTTCCATCCATCTCTCTCCCCATCTCTCTCTCCTTCCATCCATCTCTCTCCCCATCTCTCTCTCCTTCCATCCATCTCTCTCCCCATCTCTTTCTCCTTCCCTCCATCTCTCTCCCCATCTCTCTCCTTCCATCCATCTCTCTCCCCATCTCTCTCTCCTTCCCTCCATCTCTCTCCCCATCTCTCTCTCCTTCCCTCCATCTCTCTCCCCATCTCTCTCTCCTTCCATCCATCTCTCTCCCCGTCTCTCTCTCCTTCCATCCATCTCTCTCCCCGTCTCTCTCTCCTTCCATCCATCTCTCTCCCCGTCTCTCTCTCCTTCCCTCCATCTCTCTCCCCATCTCTCTCTCCTTCCATCCATCTCTCTCCCCGTCTCTCTCTCCTTCCATCCATCTCTCTCCCCATCCCCAGTGGTGTACTGCCCTGAGCTGTCTCCTCCAGAGAATGGTTTCTTCATCCAGAACGTGTGTAATAACCAGTTCAATGCTGCCTGCGGGGTACGATGCCAGCCTGGCTACGACCTGCAGGGCAGCAGCATCAGACTGTGCCAGCCAGACGGGACATGGTCAGGCTCTCCACCCAGCTGCAGAGGTGAGAGGGTGGTAGAACACACACACACACACATACACACACACACACACGCACACACACACACGCACACACACAGACACACAGCGACGCACGCACACAGACACACAGACACACAGACACACAGACACACAGACACACACACACACACACATTAACCTCTCTATTGATCCCTCTAACCTTAACAACTAATTGTCCCTCTAACCTTAACCTCTCTAATTGTCCCTTTAACCCTAACCTTAACCTATTTAATGGTCCCTTTAACCCTAACCTTAACCTCTCTAATGGTCCCTCTAACCCTAACCTCAACCTCTCTAATGGTCCCTCTAACCCTAACCTTAACCTCTCTAATGGTCCCTCTAACCCTAACCTTAACCTCTCTAATGGTCCCTCTAACCCTAACCTTAACCTCTCTAATGGTCCCTCTAACCCTAACCTTAACCTCTCTAATGGTCCCTCTAACCCTAACCTTAACCTCTCTAATGGTCCCTCTAACCCTTCTGATGTTTCAACACATTCTTAAACATTTGTGAGTTACATCGGCCTATCAGGGAGACACACACACGCACATACTGTACACAAAACACACGCACATAATGTACACAAAACACACGCACATAATGTACACAAAACACACGCACATACTGTACACAAAACACACGCACATAATGTACACAAAACACACGCACATAATGTACACAAAACACACGCACATAATGTACACAAAACACACGCACATACTGTACACAAAACACACGCACATACTGTACACAAAACACACGCACATAATGTACACAAAACACACGCACATACTGTACACAAAACACACGCACATAATGTACACAAAACACACGCACATACTGTACACAAAACACACGCACATACTGTACACAAAACACACGCACATACTGTACACAAAACACACGCACATAATGTACACAAAACACATGCACATACTGTACACAAAACACACGCACATACTGTACACAAAACACACGCACATACTGTACACAAAACACACGCACATAATGTACACAAAACACACGCACATACTGTACACAAAACACACAAGCACATACTGTACACAAAACACACACGAACATACTGTACACAAAACACACACACTGTACACAAAAACACACGCACATACTGTACACAAAACACACACACTGTACACAAAACACACACGCACATGCTGTACACAAAACACACATGCACATACTGTACACAAAACACACACGCACATACTGTACACAAAACAAGCACGTACGCACACACGCGCACACACACACACACACACACACACACACACACACATATATACATACACATTGTATATAGTCAGTAAGAGGGCTTGTTAAGTTCGGGCATGGTGTGTAGAGTTAGTATGGAGACTGTCTGGCTGGCGTGTCAACGTATCCTCTGAGGATTGAGATCATGCGTGTGTGTGTGTGTGCTTGGCTCACTGCCTGTGTGCCTTCCTGTGCGTGCATATGTGTGCCTGGATGTCTGTCTCTCTGTCTGTCTGCCTCTCTGTGTCTGCATGAGTTCCAGTACGGGACCTCCCAGCCAGTTAAGGCATCAGGGAGGGGTCTCCTAAAAGCCTGTCTCTCAGTGGTGCTGAAAACCAACACACTAAACACACTCTTCTAGACCTCAGGCTGACACGGACCAGCCCTGCAGGATCAAGGTTTTTATTAAGGGATTTTGCAGGAGAGCAAATGATAGTTCTCAGAAAATATTTAGCTAATGTTTTAGACAGATGAATCATTCTTCTTTTTTCATTCCTCCATTTCATTTTTGTATCTCCTTCCATCTCTGCTACTTGGTTCCTCTCTCTTTTAAAAAATCTCTCTCTCTCTCTCTCTCTCTCTCTCTCTCTCTCTCTCTCTCTCTCTCTCTCTCTCTCTCTCACCCTCTTTTCATACTGTAAATTTGTCATTACGGTTAGACCGACCAGTATCTAGGATTTCCTCTGTGTTTCTCTGTTTCAACAACAGTGCGCTCCTGTCCCGCCCTATCACCGCCCCAGCACGGACACATGAACTGCAGCGAGGGTGGCGCCTCCTACAGGGCGGAGTGCGAGATTCGCTGTGCAGAGGGCTACAGGCTGGAGGGAGACACCAGGCTCAGCTGTCAGGCCGACTCACTGTGGAGCGGGATCCAACCACGGTGTGTGGGTAAGCCTGCAGGAACCAATTACCCCACTCTCCCCCTAAAACCCCACTGTACCCCACTAAAAACATAGCATCTAGAACAGGGTTATCTAGAACAGGGTTATCTAGAACAGGGTTATCTAGAACAGGGTTATCTAGAACGGGGTTATCTATTTTGGATGCAATTTGAATGGAGGTTATAGAGAGAGAGAGAGAGAGAGAGAGAGAGAGAGAGAAAGACTGCGAGAGAGAGAGAGAGAGAGAGAGAGAGAGAGAAAGACTGCGAGAGAGTGCTCGCGCGTGCAATGATTTAAAGCAAAGATATTCGAGTGATAGTCTGTTTTAAAACTCTGCAGCTGCAATGAAGAACACAATCATCTTTACAATGAAAAAACAGGCCAGATGTAGATGGGTAAATTAGACGTGCATCCACACCCTGAACAGACATGCAAAGGCCGTAGAGAAGCCAGATTTAGACATTGTATTTCATTTAACAGTTACATTTCATTAAAACTTCACTCTACCTCTACTCTCCCCACTAAAACCCCACTCTACCCCACTCTCCCCCCTAAAACAGCACTCTACCCTGCTCTTCCCACTAAAACCCCACTCTACCCAACTCTCCCCACTAAAACCCCACTCTACCCCCACCCCTGCACTAAAACTTCACTCTACCTCCACTCTCCCCACTAAAACCTCACTCTACCTCCACTCTCCCCACTAAAACCCCACTCTGCCCCTTACCACACTCTCCCCACTAAAACCTCACTTTACCCTGATCCTCAAAAGGTTCTACAGCTGCACCATTGAGAGCATGTTGACTGGCTGCATCACAGCTTGGTATGCCAACTGCTTGGCATCTGACCGCAAGGCACTACAGAGAGTAGTGTGTACAACCCAGTACATCACTGGGGCTGAGCTCACTGCCATCCAGGACTGATACCAGGCGGTGTCAGAGGAAGGCCCTAAAAATTGTCAAAAACTCCAGCCACAGAAATCATAGACTATTCTCTCTGCTACCGCACGGTAAGCGATACCGATGCACCAAGTCTGGAACCAACAGGACCCTGAACAGCTTCTACCCCTGAGCCATAAGACTCCTGAATAGCTTGATACATAGTTAAACAAATAGCTACCTGAACTATCTGCATTGACCCTTTTTACACTAACTTATTTGACTCATCACATACTTTGCTGTTACTGTTTACTATCTATCCTGTTACTTTGTCACTCTATTCCTAGTTACAGTGCATTCAGAAAGTATTCAGACCCCTTGAATTTTTCCACATTTTTTACGTTACAGCCTTATTCTAAAATGGATTAAATAAAATGTTTCCCTCATCGATCTACACAATACCCCATAATGACAAAGCGAAACCAGGTTTTTAGAAATGTTTGCAAATGTATTAAAAATTAAAAACAGAAATACCTGATTTACATAAGTATTCAGAACATTTGCTATGAGACTCGAAAAATGAGCTCAGGTGCATCCTGTTTCCATTGATCATCCCTGAGAAGTTTCGATTGGAGTCCACCTGTGGTCAATTCAATTGATTGGATATGATTTGGAAAGGCACACACCTGTCTATATAAGGTCCCACAGTTGACAGTGCATGTCAGCGCAAAAACCAAACCATAAGGTTGAAGGAATTGTCCGTAGAGCTCTGAGATAGGATTTTGCCAAGGCACAGATCTGGGGAAAGGTTACCAAAAAATGTCTGCAACATTGAAGGTCCCCAAGAACACAGTGGCCTCCATGATTTTTAAATGAAAGAAGGGCCTTGGTCAGGTGACCAAGAACCTGATGGTCACTCTGACAGGACTCCAGTGTTCCTCTGTGGAGATGGGAGAACCTTCCAGAAGAACAATCATCTCTACAGCACTCCACCAATCAGGCCTTTATGGTAGAGGGGCCAGATAGAAGCCACTCCTCAGTAAAAGGCACAT
Source organism: Oncorhynchus tshawytscha (assembly GCF_018296145.1). Classification (NCBI taxonomy): domain Eukaryota; kingdom Metazoa; phylum Chordata; class Actinopteri; order Salmoniformes; family Salmonidae; genus Oncorhynchus; species Oncorhynchus tshawytscha. The sequence goes on along the minus strand of NC_056438.1, from coordinate 18,435,540 downwards.
TACAGCCCTCTTGGTGTTTGCCAAAAGGACTCTCAGATGACAAGAAACAAGATTTTCTGGTCTGAAGAAACCAAGATTGAACTATTTGGTCTGAAATCCAAGCGTCATGTCTGGAGGGCACCTGGCACCAGACCTGAAATAGCTGTGCAGCGACGCTCCCCATCCAACCTGACAGAGCTTGACAGGATCTGCAGAGAAGAATGGGAGAAACTCCCCAAATACAGGTGTGGCAAGCTTGTAGCGTCATACCCAAGAAGACTCAAGGCTGTAATCACTGCCAAAGGTGCTTCAACAAAGTACTGAGTAAAGGGTCTGTGAGTACTTACAGCACCAGTCAGACATTTAGACACACCAACTCATTCAACTCATTTTCTTTATTTTTACTATTTTCTACATTGTAGAATAATAGTGAAGACATGAAAACTATACAATAACACAAATGGAATCATGTAGTAAGCAAAAGTATATCAGATTTTAGATTTAAGATACTTCAAAGTAGCCACCCTTTGCCTTGATGACAGCTTTGTAGGTTGAATGTCTCTGTTTGGCTTCGAATGAAAAGGCTTTCTAGACAAATATGTATCTGACACACACACACACACACAGACACACACACACACACAAAGGCACCACCACAGGTCAGGCACACAAACACACTAAAACAGGGCAGAACGGTTGTGTTTTGCCCACAAACCTCCGGCCACTCAGTGTTGACCTCTAATGAGTCACTGTCTCTCTCTCTCTCTCTCTCTCTCTCTCTAGCTATTTAATAACTACAGACGTGTACAGCCTAACCAAAGGCACTCATTTCATGTTTATTTGTGTTTATCGACTACAATCTCCCCCGGTGTAGGAGGATGAGAGAGTTGTGATTGAGTTAAAGTTTGTTTGTGTGAAGGTCTGAATGCTTCGATACAGACTGTCATCATTACTGGTCCTTTCACAGTGGTACTTCAGTACTCTGGTAGCTGCTACTGCACCATGGGTTCAAATATTATTTGAAATCTTTTAAACACTTGAAATGTTTGCTTTAACCGGCCTGGAGCGCTAGGTGGGCGGGGTTGGGACTTTTGTGACTTTTCTATTGGTTCAATTGCAAGAAGCACGCTCAAGCAAGCCAAGCTCCAGTATTTGACAAGTATTTGAAGTAGTATTTGAACCCAGGTCTGGCTGCTACAGTGTTTAGGGTTTGTTTGTGTAGATGTGTAATGTGATCACTGATTCGCTAAAGAGGGATGGGCTATTTTATTTGAATCTGATGAAATGTCCACTGTTCATTTTATAGTCCTCATCCCCGCCACTTGCCTCGTAGCTTTTTCCTATTGCTTTTCCTACGACTCTAACTCCATCTAAAAGCCAATGGACTAGGTTCTGGGTCAAAGCCACACACACACTTTATGTCCACAAATTCATGAAACAACTTGTCTGTAATAGTTTTGTGGTCTTAGAGTCATTTCCGGAAACATTCTTGTTTCTTTTGTACTAAAACTGATTTACTGCCCCTGAAAATAGGTTTATTGCGACAGAGCAAGGCCTTGTTCAAGGCCAGAGAAATTTGATCTCCGAAGGGTGAAAACTCAGGAAGCATGTATATCTGCTCCAAGCTTTTTCTCCTCTCTTCCTCCCCCAGTTGGGTTACTGAAACTTGTTGTGCTTCTCTGCTTCATGTAGTGAACTCAATTTCTTGTGACTGTCAATAAATATCTCTCCAACACCCTTTTCTCTCTCTCACTCTCTCTCTCTTCAGAGGTGCGTTGTCCCCCCATGGTGACTCTGAGGAACGTCCTGCGGTCGCCCCCTGCCTGTGGAAAGAGGGAAGTGAAGCCTGGCACCATGTGCCGCCTCGCCTGTCTCCACGGTTACAGTCTCCAGGGAGACGTGGACGCACGCTGTCTCTCCTCTGGGGACTGGAGCACTAACGTCCACAAAGCCACCTGCACAGGTAACAACACCTAGGATACTGTGTGAGTGTGTGTGAGTGTGTGTGAGTGTGTGTGTGCACATGAGACAGTTTTCCATGCGCCCCTTTTGCTCTTTCTGTGTATTTCTTTCCATGTGAATGGCGCTAACCTTCTGCTGAGAGCTGTCCCTAACACAAACCATACCAGAGCAGAGCAGAGCAGAACCAATCGCTGTGTTTGAGGACAGGGGGAACAACACTGTAATTGCATACAGCTTCTCCAGATGCTTTACAGGTGAAATAGGTGGCTGTAGAAGGAGTTCTGTTGGGAGGAAAAGATGCCGTAAAGATAAAACGAGTGGAGAGAGGGATGGGGATGCCGTTGAGATGAAACGAGTGGAGAGAGGGATGGGGATGCCGTTGAGATGAAACGAGTGGAGAGAGGGATGGGGACGCTGTTGAGATGAAACGAGTGGAGAGAGGGATGGGGACGCCGTTGAGATGAAACGAGTGGAGAGAGGGATGGGGACGCCGTTGAGATGAAACGAGTGGAGAGAGGGATGGGGACGCCGTTGAGATGAAACGAGTGGAGAGAGGGATGGGGAAGCTGTTGAGATGAAACGAGTGGAGAGAGGGATGGGGACGCCGTTGAGATGAAACGAGTGGAGAGAGGGATGGGGACGCCGTTGAGATAAAACGAGTGGAGAGAGGGATGGGGACGCTGTTGAGATGAAATGAGTGGAGAGAGGGATGGGGACGCCGTTGAGATGAAACGAGTGGAGAGAGGGATGGGGACGCCGTTGAGATGAAACGAGTGGAGAGAGGGATGGGGACGCCGTTGAGATGAAACGAGTGGAGAGAGGGATGGGGACGCCGTTGAGATGAAACGAGTGGAGAGAGGGATGGGGAAGCTGTTGAGATGAAACGAGTGGAGAGAGGGATGGGGACTCCGTTGAGATAAAACGAGTGGAGAGAGGGATGGGGACGCCGTTGAGATGAAACGAGTGGAGAGAGGGATGGGGACGCCGTTGAGATGAAACGAGTGGAGAGAGGGATGGGGAAGCTGTTGAGATGAAACGAGTGGAGAGAGGGATGGGGACGCCGTTGAGATAAAACGAGTGGAGAGAGGGATGGGGACGCTGTTGAGATGAAACGAGTGGAGAGAGGGATGGGGACGCCGTTGAGATGAAACGAGTGGAGAGAGGGATGGGGACGCCGTTGAGATGAAACGAGTGGAGAGAGGGATGGGGACGCCGTTGAGATAAAACGAGTGGAGAGAGGGATGGGGACGCCGTTGAGATGAAACGAGTGGAGAGAGGGATGGGGACGCCGTTGAGATGAAACGAGTGGAGAGAGGGATGGGGACGCCGTTGAGATGAAACGAGTGGAGAGAGGTATGGGGACGCCGTTGAGATGAAAAGAACGAGGGTTATAGGGTCGGTTATCCATAGGAGTTATAGAGAACAGGGTGGAGTTATAGAGGCCAGGGTGGAGTTATAGAGGCCAGGGTGGAGTTGTAGAGGCCAGGGTGGAGTTGTAGAGGCCAGGGTGGAGTTGTAGAGGCCAGGGTGGAGTTGTAGAGACCAGGGTGGAGTTGTAGAGGCCAGGGTGGATCTGCTCTGGTTCCTGTCTCACTGACACAGCTGCACTCATCATCCCTCTCTTTTTTATATGGACAGAAAAACAGAGAGAGAGAGATGGAGAGGGATGGAGGGAGATGGAGAGGGAGGGAGAGAGAGAGATGGAGGGAGAGAGAGATGGAGTGAGGGAGGGAGAGAGATGGAGAGGGAGAGGGAGAGGGAGAGATGGAGAGGGAGAGATGGAGAGGGAGGGAGGGAGAGAGAGAGATATTGTGAGAGAGACAGGGAGATGGAGAGAAAGATAGAATGATGGGGAGGGAGGGAGAGAGAGAAAGAGTGAGGGATGAGAAAGAAAGAGCTGACCTGGTTCCAGTCTATTACACTAACAGGGAAATATTTCCAGCCCAATAAAGAGAAATCCTTGTCAGATCTGATCAGAACGCTGTGTGTTTAAGAGGGATACCTCACTAAATGAGTCCTTTCCAGCTGTGAACTTTCACACAAAAACCAGTAAAGCAGTCTTCTCTGTTGACATTGACCTACCTGGCTTAGCAAGGCTTAGAGGGAGTCTCATATAGCCTAGAGCACTGGTTCTCAACTGGTTTTGGCTATGGACCCAAATGGACCAGGTTGTCTCAGTCACGACCCAATATTTGCATTGTGATTCTTTATGCCGAAAAGCAACCTGGAAAACTATTTTGAATGCTATATTGACCGTAAATGTATCAATTATATTAAACAATGGAACAACATTCACATCATTTCATTGTCAATAATTCCACATTTCTCATATACTTGGTGAAGAATGTTGGCAAGCTCTTTTGTTTGAGACCACAAATATTGAAATATTAAAAATATTTTTTAAAGAATAAATAATTGAAAAAAATCTAAGTTCATTATAATTTCGACACACTTTCTACCTGGTATTAGTTGTTTAAATTTAGACTGGAGTATTTTTTTCATCCCCCGCAAAAAAATGTAAAATAAATAAATCCACATTTGCGACCCACCAGTTCAGAACCACTATCCTAAAGGGTTAAGGTTATTGATGTGTAGAAAGACAGCGACAGCTGTAATCGACAATGAGGTGATGTCAATAATAGAGACAGACACATAATTGGCTAAGAGGTGATGTCAATAATAGAGACAGACACATAAGAGGTGATGATGTCAACGTGGCAGAGTGTTTGAACTCTGTAATTAAGAACATGTTGTGTGAGAGGGGTCAGAGGTTAGTCGTGACATCACAGTCCCTCCCTCAGTGTCATGACGACATGTGACAGAAGGATGCGTCCCAAAGGGCACCCTACTCCCTATGTAGTGCACTACTTTTGTACAGAGCCCGATGGGCCCTGGTCAAAATGGATGAGAATAGGATGCCATTTGGGACGAAGCCCAAGTCTCCTCCTGGGTTTGTTGCGTCAGTTCATATCCTTCTTTACCGTTTATTGTTCTTAGCAGAGTTGGAGTTAATTCCGTCTAAATTCCTGTCAGTTGAGGAATGGCACTCCTATGAGTAAGTCCCATCGTGTCCAATTTAACTGACTGGAATTGAAACCAGATTGACCCCGACATCCTGCTTGTTAGGTTTTTGGGGGATCTTTATCCATCCACTCTGATTCTTAGGACTGTCGTTTATCTGTTGTTTATTTTCTCACTCTCTCCATCCAGATTCGGAGCGCCCATGGATCCAGTGCCCCAGAGACGTGGTGGCAGAGACGGACGAGCGGTGTGGCACTGCCAACATCAGCTGGAAGGTGCCCACTGCTACTGACAACTCTGGGGAGGAGGTGAGTGGAGGAGAGTTGTCTCTTTTCCCCTCTAGAGTGTTAGTGACAAGGTGCAGAACATCAACTCAAACCAAGAGCAACAAGGTGCAGAACATCAACTCAAACCTAAAGCCCCAAGCAACCAAGACCAAGCAGTAGTGTCAAGGAACAAGGGAAAAACTCTCAAGGAAGGAAGAATCCTTTACATGACTAGTCCTGTGAAGGAATCAATGAGAGATGATGAATAATACTCCTAACAGTCATCTGTGACATTTGCCCTCTAGGTCCTGGTCCAGGTGAAGCCTGTGTACACCCCTCCCCAGCTGTTCCCTATAGGAGAGGAGAAGATCATCTATACAGCGACAGACCGTGCTGGGAACCAGGCTAACTGCACCTTCACTGTCACTGTCATAGGTGAGATCAGGTCGCAACCACCACATATCACAACCACATCACAACCAACCATCAGATCACAACCACATATCACAACCACATATCACAGCCATATATCACAGCCATATATCACAACCATATATCACAACCATATATCACAACCACATATCACAACCACATCACAACCAACCATCAGATCACAACCATCAGATCACAACCATCAGATCACAACCACATATCACAACTATATATCACAACTATATATCACAACTATATATCACAACCATATATCACAACCATATATCACAACTATATATCACAACTATATATCACAACTATATATCACAACTATATATCACAACCATATATCACAACTATATATCACAACTATATATCACAACTATATATCACAACTATATATCACAACCATATATCACAACCATATATCACAACCACATATCACAACCACATCACAACCAACCATCAGATCACAACCATCAGATCACAACCATCAGATCACAACCACATATCACAACCATATATCACAACTATATATCACAACTATATATCACAACTATATATCACAACCGCATATCACAACCACATATCACAACCACATATCACAACCATATATCACAACCACATATCACAGCCATATATCACAACCATATATCACAACCAACCATATATCACAACCATATATCATATCACAACCAACACAACCATCAGAGCCATCACAACCATATATATCACAACCATATATCACAACCATATATCACAACCAACCATCAGATCACAACCATCAGATCACAACCATATATCACAACCATATATCACAACCAACCATCAGATCACAACCATCAGATCACAACCATATATCACAACCATATATCACAACCACATATCACAACCATATATATCACAACCATATATCATGGCCATATATCACAACCATATATATCACAAGCATATATCACAACCACATATCACAACCACATCACAACCAACCATCAGATCACAACCACATATCACAACTATATATCACAACCGCATATCACAACCACATATCACAACCATATATATCACAACCATCAGATAACAACCACATATCACACCCACATATCACAACCGAATATCACAACCACATATCACAGCCACATATCACAACCATATATCACAACCATATATCACAACCATATATCACAACCGCATATCACAACCACATATCACAACCACATATCACAACCACATATCACAACCAGATATATCACAACCATATATCACAGCCATATATCACAACCATATATATCACAACCATATATCACAACCACATAACACAACCACATCACAACCAACCATCAGATCACAACCACATATCACAACCATATATCACAACCACATAACACAACCACATCACAACCAACCATATATCACAACCACATATCACAACCATATATATCACAACCATATATCATGGCCATATATCACAACCATATATATCACACGCATATATCTCAAGCATATATCACAACCAACCATCAGATCACAACCATCAGATCACAACCATATATCACAACCACATCACAACCAACCATCAGATTATAACCACATATCACAACCACATATCACAACCATATATCACAACCACATATCACAGCCATATATATCACAACCATATATCACAGCCATATATCACAACCATATATATCACAACCATATATCACAAGCATATATCACAACCAACCATCAGATCACAACCATCAGATCACAACCATATATCACAACCATATATCACAACCACATATCACAACCATATATATCACAACCATATATCATGGCCATATATCACAACCATATATATCACAAGCATATATCACAACCACATATCACAACCACATCACAACCAACCATCAGAGCACAACCACATATCACAACTATATATCACAACCGCATATCACAACCACATATCACAACCATATATATCACAACCATATATATCACAACCATATATCACAACCATCAGATAACAACCACATATCACACCCACATATCACAACCGAATATCACAACCACATATCACAGCCACATATCACAACCATATATCACAACCATATATCACAACCATATATCACAACCGCATATCACAACCACATATCACAACCACATATCACAACCATATATCACAACCACATATCACAACCAGATATATCACAACCATATATCACAGCCATATATCACAACCATATATATCACAACCATATATCACAACCACATAACACAACCACATCACAACCAACCATCAGATCACAACCACATATCACAACCATATATCACAACCACATAACACAACCACATCACAACCAACCATATATCACAACCACATATCACAACCATATATATCACAACCCTTATATCATGGCCATATATCACAACCATATATATCACAAGCATATATCACAAGCATATATCACAACCAACCATCAGATCACAACCATCAGATCACAACCATATATCACAACCACATATCACAACCATATATATCACAACCATATATCATGGCCATATATCACAACCATATATATCACACGCATATATCTCAAGCATATATCACAACCAACCATCAGATCACAACCATCAGATCACAACCATATATCACAACCACATCACAACCAACCATCAGATTATAACCACATATCACAACCACATATCACAACCATATATCACAACCACATATCACAACCACATATCACAACCATCAGATCACAACCATATATCACAACATCAGATAACAACCACATATCACAACCGAATATCACAACCACAAATCACAACCACATATCACAACCATCAGATCACAACCATCAGATCACAACCACATATCACAACCACATATCAGAACCAAATATCACAACCATATATCACAACCAAATATCACAACCATAAATCACAACCGCATATCACAACCATATCACAACCAACCATCAGATCACAACCACATATCACAACCACGTATCGCAGCCACATAGCACAACCACATCACAACCAACCATCAGATTATAACCACATATCACAACTATATATCACAACCATCAGATCACAACCATATATCACAACCATGTATTACATCCACAAATCACATTTCACCAACACATCGTAACCATAACACCACCTTATTGTAACCATATCACAACCAACATCACAAGCACATCACAGCAATACCAATGTGAAACGTGTGATTGCGATCAGGACCCTAAGTTTTCCTGACCTCATGACCTGACCGTGAGAAACTCCAGGCCCAGTTATAGCCTACAGGCTCTAGTCATACTGTGTCTTTTAAGTAGCGCCCAGAGTTTCTCCTGGTCAGGTTCCGTTATCAGGAAATACTTCTGGTAGTTCCTATTTCCAATGACTCAGTTAGTGGGAGCGCGGTGCTTAGAACTCCAGAGTTGTGGTTTTGGATCCTGCCTGGACTGCCACATGCAGTAGTCCCTTTGGATAAAAGCTCAATAACAAGTCTACACAGTAGTCACAGGTGGCAAACTCAAGTGCGCAAAGTGTGGAAAAGAAGGGTGTCCAGTGTCACGCACTTAATACTCTCAGAAACCAAGGGGGAAAGCACTGTTGTAGCCCCGAATATTTCCATATGCTATAATGAAGGAACGCAGTGGCTTTTCATTAGACACACATGCTTAACACATACCACTAAAATGATGAACATAACATACCCTACTTTACCATAGGGTTACACTATATTGTTATCCGATTGTAGGAATACTACTACCTGTATACTAATATACTGATATAAATCCTACTATAGCAATAGTGCTCAACTCTAAATCAGTCCAATTAGTCAACATTCAGCTGGAGATTGTTGGTTGTCATGGTCAAGCTTTGTCGTCTCCCTAACAACAGCGATGGTGTTCCTTTCTAGATACGGAGCCCCCTGTGATTGACAGGTGCAGGTCACCGCCCACTTTCCAGGCCACAGACACGCAGGCGGCCGTCTCCTGGGAGGTGCCACAGTTTTCCGACAACTCAGGTGTGTGGTATCCCAGACTGCACCTCTTCCTCTCTCTCTCTCTCTCTCTCTCTCTCTCTCTCTCTCACATACATACATACATACATACATACATACGTACATACATACATACATACATACATACATACATACATATACTGTACACACATATACACGTCAAAGGGTGATGTTAGTACTGGACCTCTCTGGCTGGCTGACCCACAGACTTGCTGACAGAGACACTGCAGAGTTCATGTTTCTGTATGCAGAAATGAAGTGTATGTGTGTGTGTGTGTGTGTGTGTGTCAGTAAACAGCTGAGTCAGGAACAGTAATGTATAGACAGGATATCAGACCTCAGCTATGTTTCAGTATGCAGTAAGTAAGTGTGTGTGTGTGTGTGTGTCAGTAAACAGCTGAGTAAGGAACAGTAATGTATAGACAGGATATCAGACCTCAGCTATGTTTCAGTGAGTTGGATGACCTCACTCAGTATGCAGACACAGGGTCTTGCTTAAACACAAGCACACACACACGCGCGCGCGCGCACACACACAGACACACAGAGACGCACACAGACACACAGAAACACACAGAAACACACAGACACACACAGACACACACAGACACACACACACACAGACACACACACACACACACACACGCACACACACACACACACACACACACACACATCATAGGGTAATACTGAATCTCTCAGACAGACAAACAGACAGAACATCCCCTAACAGCAGCCCTGGTGACAGAAACATCACCATAACTCTCTATAGGGCTCTAACCTGTCATCATCACTGCTGCTGGCCTGCTGGGAACTCACACACTCAGTCAGAAAGATATACAGTCAGTCAGACAGATACACACACTCAGACAGACAGATACACACATTCAGACGGACAGATCCACACACTCAGTCAGACAGATACATTCAGACAGACAGACAGACAGATACACACACTCAGTCAGACAGATACACATGCATGCACTCAAGCACAAGCACATACACAGTAGAGACTAAATATTTGAGCTCATGCACACACACGCACACGCGCACGCACGCACACACACACACACACACACACACACACACACACTACCTTCCTGCCAAGGTCCACACACGATATGCCATCAACAGCAAACAGAAATAACCAAGTTGTGGTTTTTAACCAAGGCGGCGAGACGACGTCACTCGGACATTACTCCAACGTCAGCATGCTTTGTTTTTCCATCAGGCCCACGCCCTGATTCCCACACGCACACGCACACGCACACGCACACACACACACACACACGCCCTGGTCCCTGGTGCTGCCTGGGTTATATTTAGTTGGAGACTGACTGCCTGGCAGGGGAGACACGGCCAGGACACCACTCAGCCAGACATGTCAGCCTGGAGGAAATAAAAACAGCTCTACTCTACTGTGTCTGTGTCTAGATCAGTGGTTCACCTCTACTCTACTGTGTCTGTGTCTAGACCAGTGGTTCTTCTCTACTCTACTGTGTCTAGACCAGTGGTTATCCTCTACTCTACTGTGTCTGTGTCTAGATCAGTGGTTCACCTCTACTCTACTGTGTCTGTGTCTAGATCAGTGGTTCACCTCTACTCTACTGTGTCTGTTAGACCAGTGGTTCTCCTCTACTCTACTGTGTCTGTGTCTAGACCAGTGGTTCTGCTCTACTCTACTGTGTCTGTATCTAGATCAGTGGTACTCCTCTACTCTACTGTGTCTAGACCAGTGGTTCTCCTCTACTCTACTGTGTTTGTGTCTAGACCAGTGGTTCCCCCCCACTCTACTGTGTCTAGACCAGTGGTTCTACTCTACTCTACTGTGTCTGTGTCTAGACCAGTGGTTCTACTCTACTCTACTGTGTCTGTGTCTAGACCAGTGGTTCTACTCTACTCTACTGTGTATGTGTCTAGACCAGTGGTTCTACTCTACTCTACTGTGTCTGTGTCCAGACCAGTGGTTCTACTCTACTCCACTGTGTCTGTGTCTAGACCAGTGGTTCTACTCTACTCTACTGTGTCTGTTAGACCAGTGGTTCTCCTCTACTCTACTGTGTCCGTGTCTAGAACAGTGGTTCTACTCTACTCCACTGTGTCTTTGTCTAGACCAGTGGTTCACCTCTACTCTGCTGTGTCTGTATGTAGACCAGTGGTTCTCAATCCTCTCCTCTGGGCCCCCAGCAGTTCCATGTATTTGATCTATTCCAGAGCTAGCACACATGATTCAACTTGTCTACTAATCATCAAGCCCTTGACTTGGTGAATCAGTAAACTGCTGTAGTACAAGGCTTCCCCTGGGGACGGTGTGTGTGTGTGTGTCTTTGTGTCTTTGTGCCTAGGACAGTATCTTTCTTTTTCTCTCTCTCTTTCTCTCTTTAATCCATCCCTTCATCAATCCCTCCATCTATTAATTTATCCAGACGGTAGCAAATACCCCCAGTCTGCCCAGATGATGATGATATTATTTATTCTGATACCATGTGATGCTCTGAGAGAGAGACCAGCCGTTCCAACATGTGTCAACATGCCCTGCCTTTGTATAACTGTTGTGGTTAACCAGGACTAGAGTGACTCATTCTGCCCATCTATGGTAACTGACCCACCACTGCTCTCTGCAGGGCTATTAAAATACTGTACTTTATCTAGGTGTCTTTTAAACATTATTTATTTTGTATTTTATTTTCATTTAACCTTTATGTAACTAGGTATGTCAGCTGAGACCAAATTCTTATTTACAATGACGGCCTATTGTGCACCGCCCTATGGGTCTCCCAATCACGGCTGATTGTGATACAGCCTGGAATCGAACCAAGGTCTGTAGTGACGCCTCTAGCACTGAGATGCAGTGCCTTAGACCACTGCGCCACTCGGGAGCAGCAGTGACAATGACAAGACATTTGACTTTCGAGGGTTAAACCCGGGATTTAAACCCATGATCCAACGAAGGATAAGAAAACCAAAGTACATAGTTGGTACAGAGTTTGTCTCTGCTTCAATGTCCCAGAGACGGTCTGCATATATAAGTGTTAGTTATTGTTTTTGTGTGTTGTGTACCATTCTCAGGTGGGCGTCTGAGTGTGTCCACCACGCACACACCAGGCTCTTTATTCCCTGTCGGAGAGACGGTGGTGAGCTACACAGCTACGGATCAGGCAGGCAATAACCGCACCTGCCACCTCACCATCACTGTACAAGGTAAAAGGAAGGAGTTTACTAGAGTTTACTAGAGCATAGTAGAGATGACCAGAGTGTACTAGGGTTGACCAGAGTGTACTAGGGTTGACCAGAGTGTACTAGGGTTGACCAGAGTGTACTAGGGTTGACCAGAGTGTACTAGAGTTGACCAGAGTGTACTAGAGTTGACCAGAGTGTACTAGAGTTGACCAGAGTAGACTAGAGTTGACCAGTGTACTAGGGTTGACCTGAGTGTACTAGGGTTGACCTGAGTGTACTAGGGTTGACCAGAGTGTACTAGGGTTGACCAGAGAGTACTAGGGTTGACCAGAGTGTACTAGAGTTGACCAGAGTGTACCAGAGTTGACCAGAGTTGACCAGAGTGTACTAGAGTTGACCAGAGTGTACTAGAGTTGACCAGAGTGTACTAGAGTTGACCAGAGTAGACTAGAGTTGATCAGAGTAGACTAGAGTTGATCAGAGTAGACTAGAGTTGATCAGAGTAGACTAGAGTTGACCAGAGTAGACTAGCGTTGACCAGAGTTTACCAGAATTTGCTCGTTGACCAGAGTTGACCAGACTTTACTAGAGTATACTAGATTTGACCAGAGTTTACTAGAGATGACCAGAGTATTCTAGAGTATACTAGAGTATACTAGAGTTAACCAGTTTACTAGAGATGACCAATGTATTCTAGAGTATACTAGAGTATACTAGAAATGACCAGAGTTTACTAGAGATGACCAGAGTATTCTAGAGTATACTAGAGTATACTAGAGTTAACCAGTTTACTAGAGATGACCAATGTATTCTAGAGTATACTAGAGTATACTAGAAATGACCAGAGTTTACTAGAGATGACCAGAGTATTCTAGAGTTTACTAGTTTATTCTGTACATATCTATCTTTGCTGTGTTGTGGCTTTACAAGGTAGGCCTGTACAGCACAAGCACTTAGATCTTCATTCAACTACGGCATTTGTTTTAATGTTCATGTACTTATGTCATATTTAATATATGTTTTTATTTGGTTGAAGCAGAGCTTCACTATTTTGGAATAGGATGAAATCTCTAATCAACTGTTTGGTTCTGTACTTCACATTTGATATCCACTTTCCTTTCTCCATATTGTACTACATTACCTATCAATGTAGAGACTGGGTGCACACAAAATAAATACAATATGTATTTTATTTAATAGAATTCAGCCAGCCCCATAACTACATTACCGATGAAGCTCTGCGTGTCTCTGTTATATTCCAGGGTCTACATGTGAACAGCCCTTCGTCCCAGTGAATGGGGAGTTCTCCTGTTCAGAAGAGGAGGACGGGGTCAACTGTACTCTGTACTGTAAAGACGGATACAGCTTCACACAGCAGGACGTCCACAGCTACTTCTGTGCTAACAACGGAGTGTGGGAGCCGCCACACTCGCCCGACAGACCCGACTGCTCCTGTGAGTGACCTTAGTCATAGGCTGCATCCCAAATGGAACCCTGTTCACTATATAGTACACTACTTGGAACCCTGGTCTTTGGGTGTGGCTGCCATTTGGGACAGACACCTGCAGTACATTTTCTTTGGCTGTTTTTTTTTCATCACTTTGGTGCAATTTTCACAAGTATGTGGTCAATTTTCACCAGTATGTGGTCAATTTTCACAACTCAGTACAAAACTCATTGTTTCAGACCTCTAAGATGTATGATTGCCATCCCCATGAGCGTATCACCCTACTTCAGGCCATGGATGAGATAGGCAATGATGTCACATCTACAGAATGTCAGGCTTGGATTCGCCGTGCCGAAAGGTTGATCCCCAGGTGCATGAACAATGAGGACATTTGATCAATTTGAATGGGTCGTGCCTAATGTGAAAACAGTGTCATGTATTGTAATTTACAGTACTGTTGCAAACTACATTAAAGGGCCATTTTGAATCATGTTTCTTAAATTTGCTATTGGATTAACTGGTTGTTAAAATGACTTAATATGGAAGATGTCATTATATTGTGTTTTGGTGATTAAACCAACGTACTCATTAAATTTCACAGTAAACTTTTATTTGGGGTTAAGATGTCGTAAAACAAAAGGAATGCACAATGAAAGGTTTTAAATGTAAGACTGGCTGGTTTACTAGTGTTACCAGTTTGGAGTTTTGTACAAAGAGTTTTGAAGGTCCACCACATGATTGTGAAAATAGTACCAGTGATAGAAACACTTCGTATTTAGTCGCATCCTCTCTTGCCACCTCTTATATTACAGTTACAGTAGCTGTACATGCATGCTATTCATCATTGAAATGAAATTGTATGTTTGTCTGTGTGTCCTGTCCCTCTATCTCAGTGAACCGTATTGCCAACCATGGGATTAAGCCCTTTGAGATGCTGTTCAAAGCCTCTCGCTGTGATGACCTGGATCTGGTCAAGTCCTTCACCGGGGAGTTCAGCACTAAACTAGGAGACATGGTGAGAACACAGGAGTACACACACACACACACACACACACACACACACACACACACACACACACACACACACACACACACACACACACACACACCACACACCACACACCACACACACACACACACACACACACACACACACACACACACACACACACACACACAAACACACACACCACACACACACACACACACACACACCACACACACACACACACACACACACACACACACACAACACACACACCACCCACACACACACACACACACACACACACACACACACACACACACACACACCACACACACCACACACACCACACACACACACACACACCACACACACACACACACACACACACACACAATATGTTTCCTTTCTCTCTCAACTGTATCCATAGCTCCCGACCATCTGCAGTAATGATGATGTTGCCTGCAAGTTAGATGTGATGTCACAGGGCCACTGTCTGGAGTACAACTACGACTATGAGAATGGATTCGCCATCGGTAAGACCTTTTCAATTACTATTGGGCCAGGAGTTTTCCCTGACCATGTGACCTTGTTATAGGTTATACGAACGGCCCAGATTTTTTATTCCTGGACAGGTCATGTTGCCTGTAAAAACTCCTTGCCCCAACTATAAGATTGTACTGTACAAGCAGTAGAGCCTCGACATTAATGTATTTGCCCTATAACCCACCCCCCTCTTCCTTCACCCCTTCCCCTCTCCCCTCTCTCTCCGCTCTCCCAACCCCCTTGCCCTCCCCTCTCCCTACCCCTCCCTCTCTTTTCCTCCGCCTCCCCTCTGTCTCCCCTCTGCCTCCCCTCTGCCTCCCTTCTGTCTCCCCTCTTCTTCCCCTCTGTCTCCCCTTTGCCTCCCCTCTGTCTCCCCTTTGCCTCCCCTCTGTCTCCCCTTTGTCTCCCCTTTGCCTCCCCTCTGTCTCCCCTTTGCCTCCCCTCTGTCTCCCCTTTGCCTCCCCTCTGTCTCCCCTTTGCCTCCCCTTTGCCTCCCCTCTGTCTCCCCTTTGCCTCCCCTCTGTCTCCCCTCTGTCTCCCTTTTGCCTCCCCTCTGTCTCCCCTTTGCCTCCCCTCTGTCTCCCCTTTCCCTCCCCTCTGCCTCCCCTCTGTCTCCCCTTTGCCTCCCTCTGTCTCCCCTTTGCCTCCCCTCTGTCTCCCCTTTGCCTCCCCTCTGTCTCCCCTCTGTCTCCCCTTTGCCTCCCCTCTGTCTCCCCTTTGCCTCCCCTTTGCCTCCCCTCTGTCTCCCCTTTGCCTCCCCTCTGTCTCCCTCTGTCTCCCTTTGCCTCCCCTTTGTCTCCCCTCTGTCTCCCCTCTGTCTCCCCTTTGTCTCCCCTTGCCTCCCCTCTGTCTCCCCTTTGCCTCCCCTCTGTCTCCCCTTTGCCTCCCCTCTGTCTCCCCTCTGTCTCCCCTTTGCCTCCCCTCTTCTTCCCCTCTGTCTCCCCTTTGCCTCCCCTCTGCCTCCCCTCTGTCTCCCCTCTGCCTCCCCTCTGTCTCCCCTTTGCCTCCCCTCTTCTTCCCCTCTGTCTCCCCTTTGCCTCCCCTCTTCTTCCCCTCTGTCTCCCCTTTGCCTCCCCTCTGTCTCCCTCTGTCTCCCCTTTGCCTCCCCTCTGTCTCCCCTTTGCCTCCCCTCTGTCTCCCCTCTGTCTCCCCTTTGCCTCCCCTTTGTCTCCCCTTTGTCTCCCCTCTGTCTCCCCTCTGTCTACCCTTTGCCTCCCCTCTGTCTCCCCTTTGCCTCCCCTCTGTCTCCCCTTTGCCTCCCCTCTGTCTCCCCTTTGCCTCCCCTTTGCCTCCCCTCTGTCTCCCCTTTTCCTCCCCTCTGTCTCCCCTTTGCCTCCCCTCTGTCTCCCCTCTGTCTCCCCTTTGCCTCCACTTTGTCTCCCCTCTGTCTCCTCTCTGTCTCCCCTTTGCCTCCCCTTTGCCTCCCCTCTGTCTCCCCTCTGCCTCCCGTCTCCCAGGTCCAGGAGGATGGGGCAGTAACTGGGGACCCCAGAGTGGTCAGGACTATGCCTACTTCGATACAGGCTTTGCCACGGACAGCCAGAGAACTCCTATGCAACAGGACGGTACCGGCAGGACGGGAACCTCCCATTACCGCGCCAAGAGGCACCGTAAGATCGCTGGCCCCACCAGAGACCAAAAGATTCAGATCTTCTTCAACATCACAGGTAGCTAATGTTGGAAAGACTGTCATCATACCCGTGTGAACACACTCATGTTCATGTTACTAAGCATATGACAGTATGCCGGTGTATTTTGTTTATTTTAATCTGTTCCATCAAACGAGCACCTGGCAAGTTTCTTTGGATGTGCTCACATAATGCCTGATGGACTTACACTTTTCTGCCCATTGGGAAGCACTTGGCATCAAATAAAGTCGTTTCAGACCAGGGTAGACGATTGATTGATTGATAATTATATTCATTATGGGAGTCTGGGAGTGAAGTCTTTGGCCAATCAACTACGTTAATTGATCATTTAACTACCAGATAATTTGGCCTTAGAGGGTCGGAATTGCATAGCCATTGAATAGCCCTGGCCTAGAGGGGAGTCGGGACGAATTTAGAATTGAGTGTTAGTTGTTGTTGTTGTCGTTCGAGTCCCGTCCTTTGAGCTGTGCCCATTCTCCCAGCAAGCATCCCGTTGCCCTCGTCCAGGAATGACTCGGTAGAGGTAGCCAATCAGAAGCGCCTGTTGCGGACCCTGGAGCAGCTGACCAATCGGCTGAAGCGGACGCTGGCCAAGCAGCCTCTGTCGTCATATCATGTGTCTTCGGAGATTATTGTGGTGGCTGACCCCAAGTCCTTGGAGAGCAAGAGGGCCTCTCTGTTCTGCCAACCTGGGTCTGTACTGAAGGGGAGGATGTGTGGTGAGTAGTGGGCCATGAGATACACACAGTAACAGTATATATCTTTAGCATGGTCTCCAGGTTCACAGTGTCCACATAGAGTATTAATGAATGAATGAATGGATTGATGGATGGATGGATTAATTAATTAACGGATGAGTGTCCATATGGGTTGCTGTGTGCCTCAGTCCAGTGTCCAGGTGGGGGATCTACTACTCTCTAGTTATGTGTGGTAATGTGGAAATATGTCTGGCTATGTGTGGAAATATGTAAATATGTCTGGCTATGTGTGGAAATATGTAAATATGTCTGGCTATGTGTGGTAATATGTAAATATGTCTGGCTATGTGTGTAAATATGTAAATATGTCTGGCTATGTGTGGTAATGTGTAAATATGTCTGGCTATGTGTGGCAATGTGTAAATATGTCTGGCTATGTGTGGTAATGTGTAAATATGTCTGGCTATGTGTGGAAATATGTAAATATGTCTGGATATGTGGGGAAATATGTAAATATGTCTGGCTATGTGTGGTAATATGTAAATATGTCTGGCTATGTGTGGGAATATGTAAATATGTCTGGCTATGTGTGGCAATGTGTAAATATGAAAATATGTCTGGCTATGTGTGGTACTGTGTAAATATGTCTGGCTGTGTGTGGTAATGTGTAAATATGTCTGGCTGTGTGTGGCAATGTGTAAATATGTCTGGCTATGTGTGGTAATGTGTAAATATGTCCGGCTATGTGTGGCAATGTCTAAATATGTCTGGCTATGTGTGTAAATATGTAAATATGTATGGCTATGTGTGGCAATGTGTAAATATGTCTGGCTATGTGTGGTAATGTGTAAATATGTCCGGCTATGTGTGGCAATGTCTAAATATGTCTGGCTGTGTGTGGTAATGTGGAAATATGTCTGGCTATGTGTGCCAATGTGGAAACATGTACGGTTATGTGTGGTAATGTGTAAATATGTCTGGCAATGTGTGGTAATGTGTAAATATGTGTGGTAATGTGTAAATATTTCTGGTTATGTGTGGTAATGTAGCTGATTATATGTGGTTATGTATTATGTGTGTTACAGTCCAGTGTCCAGTGGGAACCTACTACTCCCTGGAGTATGCAGAGTGTGAGAGCTGCTGGCTGGGGTCCTTCCAGGAACAGGAGGGTCAGATGGAGTGTAAGACCTGTCCTGATGGATCCTCCACAGCCTACCTCCACGCACGCAGCCAGGACCAGTGCAAAGGTAAAGCACTGTAACCCTCCAGAGGAAGAACACTGTAACCCTCCAGAGGTAATACACTGTAACCCTCCAGAGGTAAACACTGTAACCCTCCAGAGGTAAACACTGTAACCCTCCAGAGGTAAACACTGTAACCCTCCAGAGGTAAACACTGTAACCCTCCAGAGGTAAACACTGTAACCCTCCAGAGGTAAACACTGTAACCCTCCAGAGGTAAACACTGTTACCCTCCAGAGGTAAACACTGTTACCCTCCAGAGGTAAATCATTGTAACCCTCCAGAGGTAAACACTGTAACCCTCCAGAGGTAAACACTGTTACCCTCCAGAGGTAAATCATTGTAACCCTCCAGAGGTAAACACTGTAACCCTCCAGAGGTAAACACTGTAACCCTCCAGAGGTAAACACTGTAACCCTCCAGAGGTAAATCATTGTAACCCTCCAGAGGTAAACACTGTAACCCTCCAGAGGTAAATACTGTAACCCTCCAGAGGAAGAACACTGTAACCCTCCAGAGGTAAACACTGTTATCCTCCAGAGGTAAACGCTGTAACCCTCCAGAGGTAAACGCTGTAACCCTCCAGAGGTAGAACACTGTTACCCTCCATAGGTAATACACTGTTACCCTCTAGAGGTAAAACACTGTCACCCTCCAGAGGTAAAACACTGTTACCCTCTAGAGGTAAAACACTGTCACCCTCCAGAGGTAAAACACTGTAACCCTCCAGAGGTAAAACACTGTCACCCTCCAGAGGTAAAACACTGTAACCCTCCAGAGGTAAAACACTGCTACCCTCCAGAGGTAAATGCTGTTATCCTCCAGAGGTAAATGCTGTTACCCTCCAGAGGTAAATGCTGTTACCCTCCAGAGGTAAATGCTGTTATCCTCCAGTGGTAAATGCTGTTATCCTCCAGTGGTAAATTCTGTTACCCTCCAGAGGTAAATGCTGTTACCCTCCAGAGGTAAATGCTGTTACCCTCCAGAGGTAAATGCTGTTACCCTCCAGAGGTAAATGCTGTTACCCTCCAGAGGTAAATGCTGTAACCCTCCAGAGGTAAAACACTTTAATCCTCTGGAGGTAAAACAATGTAACCCTCCAGGGGTAAAACACTTTAATCCTCCGGAGGTAAAACAATGTAACTCACCGGAGGTAAAACAATGTTACCCACCGGAGGTAAAACACTGTTACCCACCGGAGGTAAAACAATGTAACCCACCAGAGGTAAAACACTGCAACCCTCCCGAGGTAAAACACTGCAACCCTCCCGAGGTAAAACACTGTAACCGTCCAGAGGTAAATGCTGTAACCCTCCAGAGGTAAAAGACACGTACAAGGTCCTCATACATTGGTTATACTGTACATAGGCCTGGAGTTTTTCTGACCAAGTGATCTGACTTGGAAAGAAACACTGGGTCTCAGTACCTTGTCAGAATTGACCAGGAAAAATGTTGGGTCCTAAAATACTGTATCATCAACTCTATTCATCATGAGCAGGTGGCACCATTTCTACAATATCCTGAAGGCAAAAACTCAATGACCTCTTTACTGTGATGTGTTTATAGTGTATGTGTTTCTGTGTGTGTTTTCAGAGCAGTGTAGGCCTGGAGGTTACTCTGTGAACGGGCTGGAGACGTGTGAGTCGTGCCCACTGGGGCACTACCAGCCTGGGTTTGGGTCCAGAGAGTGTCTGGTCTGTCCGGATGAGACCTCCACCGTCACCAGCGGGGCAAGGGAGATGTCTGAGTGTGGAGGTGAGTTAGAGAGAGAGAGACAGAAACTATACAGCACTCAGACTCTGAACACACCACTGACCCTGTGAAGAGGCAGCGGTCTAAGGCACTGCATCTCAGTGTAAGAGGCATCACTACAGTCCCTGGTTCGAATCCAGGCTGAAACACATCCGGCCGTGATTGGGAGGCCCATAGGGCGGCGCACAATTGCCCCAGCGTCTGGCCGGGGTAGGTTTGGCCGGGGTAGGCCGTCATTGTAAATAAGAATTTGTTCTTAATTGACTTGCCTAGTTAAATAAAATAAAAGAGGGGAGGGGAGGGGAAATCACAGACATGACACTGTGACTTAACTCAATTAGTATTATGACTGAACTCACTTACTATGCATAAAAATATGATTACTGAGCTTACTTTCATGTGTGACACTGGCTAACTGTCTCCCCTCTCCCCTTCCCCTCCAGTTCCTTGTTTGGCAGGTCATTTCTCTCGAACAGGGTTGGTCCCCTGCTACCCCTGCCCCAGAGACTACTACCAACCCGACCACGGCCGCTCCTACTGCCTCGCCTGCCCTTTCTACGGCACCACCACAGTCACCGGGGCCACTGCCATACAACACTGCTCCAGTGAGTTTCACATCACACCCTACTGCTACACTACCCTGGCTGAATTTCACATCACACCCTACTGTTACACTACCCAGGCTTGGTTTCACATCACACCCTACTGTTACACTACACTGGCTGAGTTTCACATCACACCCTACTGTTACACTACACTGGCTGAGTTTCACATCACACCCTACTGTTACACTACACTGGCTGAGTTTCACATCACACCCTACTGTTATACTACCCTGGCTGAGTTTCACATCACACCCTACTGTTACACTACCCTGGCTGAGTTTCACATCACACCCTACTGTTACACTACCCTGGCTGAGTTTCACATCACACCCTACTGTTATACTACACTGGCTGAGTTTCACATCACACCCTACTGTTACACTACACTGGCTGAATTTATTTACTTAATTACACCATATTCCTTATTGCTCATAGAGTATATATGCAACCAAATGTTCCTCTGGTGAAAACTAAGTTTGAACTGAATTACAGTGTATTCATGACACCCTTTTCCCCTATAGTGCCCAACCTTTGACCTGAGTCTGCATCTGTAATGCCACCCTATTCCTCATAGGACTACTGACACATGGCTCTGGTCAAAATGACACTAGACTGGTAACAGGGCATTATTTGAGACCGTAGACATACAACATTGTTTGAGACTTGGCCACTGAATGGAAAAGGGATTTTGATAAAGGCTCAGGAAAGAATGGAAATGTATTAGACATGTGACTACTGGAGAATGGAAATGTATTAGACATGTGACTACAGGAGAATGGAAATGTATTAGACATGTGACTACTGGAGAATGGAAATGTATTAGACATGTGACTACTGGAGAATGGAAATGTATTAGACATGTGACTACTGGAGAATGGAAATGTATTAGACATGTGACTACTGGGGAATGGAAATGTATTAGACATGTGACTACTGGAGAATGGAAATGTATTAGACATGTGACTACTGGAGAATGGAAATGTATTAGACATGTGACTACTGGGGAATGGAAATGTATTAGACATGTGACTACTGGAGAATGGAAATGTATTAGACATGTGACTACTGGAGAATGGAAATGTATTAGACATGTGACTACTGGAGAATGGAAATGTATTAGACATGTGACTACTGGAGAATGGAAATGTATTAGACATGTGACTACTGGAGAATGGAAATGTATTAGACATGTGACTACTGGAGAATGGAAATGTATTAGACATGTGACTACTGGAGAATGGAAATGTATTAGACATGTGACTACTGGGGAATGGAAATGTATTAGACATGTGACTACTGGAGAATGGAAATGTATTAGACATGTGACTACTGGGGAATGGAAATGTATTAGACATGTGACTACTGGAGAATTGAAATGTATTAGACATGTGACTACTGGAGAATTGAAATGTATTAGACATGTGACTACTGGAGAATTGAAATGTATTAGACATGTGACTACTGGAGAATTGAAATGTATTAGACATGTGACTACTGGGGAATGGAAATGTATTAGACATGTGACTACTGGAGAATGGAAATGTATTAGACATGTGACTACTGGAGAATTGAAATGTATTAGACATGTGACTACTGGAGAATGGAAATGTATTAGACATGTGACTACTGGGGAATGGAAATGTATTAGACATGTGACTACTGGAGAATTGAAATGTATTAGACATGTGACTACTGGAGAATTGAAATGTATTAGACATGTGACTACTGGAGAATTGAAATGTATTAGACATGTGACTACTGGGGAATGGAAATGTATTAGACATGTGACTACTGGAGAATGGAAATGTATTAGACATGTGACTACTGGAGAATTGAAATGTATTAGACATGTGACTACTGGAGAATGGAAATGTATTAGACATGTGACTACTGGGGAATGGAAATGTATTAGACATGTGACTACTGGAGAATTGAAATGTATTAGACATGTGACTACTGGAGAATTGAAATGTATTAGACATGTGACTACTGGAGAATTGAAATGTATTAGACATGTGACTACTGGAGAATTGAAATGTATTAGACATGTGACTACTGGGGAATGGAAATGTATTAGACATGTGACTACTGGAGAATGGAAATGTATTAGACATGTGACTACTGGAGAATGGAAATGTATTAGACATGTGACTACTGGAGAATTGAAATGTATTAGACATGTGACTACTGGAGAATGGAAATGTATTAGACATGTGACTACTGGAGAATGGAAATGTATTAGACATGTGACTACTGGAGAATTGAAATGTATTAGACATGTGACTACTGGGGAATGGAAATGTATTAGACATGTGACTACTGGGGAATGGAAATGTATTAGACATGTGACTACTGGAGAATTGAAATGTATTAGACATGTGACTACTGGGGAATGGAAATGTATTAGACATGTGACTACTGGAGAATGGAAATGTATTAGACATGTGACTACTGGAGAATGGAAATGTATTAGACATGTGACTACTGGAGAATTGAAATGTATTAGACATGTGACTACTGGGGAATGGAAATGTATTAGACATGTGACTACTGGAGAATGGAAATGTATTAGACATGTGACAACTGGGTCACATAAAGGTTGTGGCTGTAGAATAAATATGAGCTTAATGAAACCCTCTCTCTTTTTTCTCTCGTCCAATTCTGTCTTTCTTTTTCTCTCTCTCTCTCTCTCTCCTCGTCCTCTCTCTCTCTGTCTCTCTCTATCTCTCTCCTCCTCTCTGTCTCCCCTCCTCTCACTCTCCCTTTCTCCCTCTCTCCCTCTCTCCATCCCCTCTGTCAGGTTTTGGCTCTAGTTTCCTGCCCAAAGAGCAGAGTGTGACATCAGCCCCAGAAGTGGTGGTATCCCAGGACTACCAGGCTAGCAGCCAGGTGAGACTGACTGACTGACTGACCTATGTCCTCAAGAGACCTCAAGGGGGTAACCTGCAAATAATAATGAGTCACTGGGACGTCCCTGGGACGTCACGAAATGGTCGCCTAAAGTTGTCAGGATGTTGTGTCATGGTCCCCTGGAGGTTTTGTCTAGTTCCCGGTTTGTCCCAGGGCCGTTCCCGACAACGTTTTAGGATGTTCTTGGAATGTTGCGTCATGGTCCCCTGGAAGTTTTTGTCTAATTCCCAGTTTTCCCGGAGAAGTCACCTGATGGTCGCAAAGAAATGTTCTCCTCCTCCAAAACATTTTTTACCCAGGGCACGTGCACCCGAGTTTCACTACACATCTCCCCTTGTTACTGTTGCTAAGGCCCTGAGTCTAATGCTGGAACAAAGTCTAATGCTGTGTAAATGCTTGAGTTGAATAATACTATTCAACTGAGCATTTTCCACAGCTGTCCAGTAACCTCTTTACATCCAGTACCACACATAGGAGTGATGTATTACTGTCTCCTTATCTCTGAGACACTAACAGCCAGCCAGGCTAAACTCTTCCTTTGTCTGTTCGGGCTCTAAAGGCCTTATCAATCAGCCCCTATCTTAGACATATAGGCTGTGAGAACTGGTTAGAACTGGTTCTTGTTTTTATTATTTTTTCTAAGGAAGTGGAGCCAATTATCTTATCTCTTTTGTAAGCTGGCCTCCCCCTTGGAGGGGTAAACAGCTCTGTGTAGATGAAGTATATAAAGACTGTGTGATTTGTAAATGATCAAGTTCCTCTCCGGGAAATTTCTGGAGAGTTAACTTCCTTGCAATTGCTTGAATAAACTCTTAAAAACAAGCTCTGCCTGATCGTTGGAACAAGTTGTTCCTCAACAGTGTTTTGGAACTTAAATATTTGGCACACATATTAACATTGTGTATTTTTATTCATACATTATTTAACATGTCCTCTCCTGACGGATTTCACCTGTAGGCCTATTCCTACACTTTGAACTTCAAAGTAAACCTTAGCTCTGATAAAATACACTTAAATTCAGGAGTAACATGAAAACAGAATAATATGCCCCACCATCATTAGACAACTATACTGAAAACCCAATCTCAAACTACTGAAATAAGTTAATTAAATAAATAAGAGAACAGCAGTGCGGGTTGAGAGCTTCAAGTTCCTTGGTGTCCACATCACCAACTATTATGGTCCAAACACACCAAGACAGTCGTGAAGAGGGCATAACAACCACTATTCCCCCTCAGGAGACTGAAAAGATTTGTCATGGGTCCCCAGATCCTCAAAAGGTTCTACAGCTGCACTATCGAGAGTATACTGACCGGTTGTACCTGGTATGGCAACTGCTCGGCATCCGACCGTAAGGCACTGGGGCCAAGCTTCCTGCCATCCAGGACCTCTATACTAAAAATGGTCAAAAACTCCAGCCACCCAAGTCATAGACTG
This sequence comes from Oncorhynchus tshawytscha, assembly GCF_018296145.1. Taxonomy (NCBI): domain Eukaryota; kingdom Metazoa; phylum Chordata; class Actinopteri; order Salmoniformes; family Salmonidae; genus Oncorhynchus; species Oncorhynchus tshawytscha. The sequence continues at coordinate 18,409,412 of NC_056438.1, read as the reverse complement.
TTCTCTCTGCTACCGTACGGCAAGTAGTACCGGAGCCCCAAGTCAAGGTCCAAAAGGCTCCTTAACAGCTTCTACCCCCCAAGCCATAAGACTGCTGGACAATTAATCAAAATGGCTACCTGGACTATTTACATTGACCCCCCTTTTATTATACTGCTGCTACTCGCTGTTTATTATCTATGCATAGTCACTTTGCCCCTATCTACAGTGCATTCAGAAAGTATTCAGACCCCTTGAATTTTTTCCACATTTTGTTACGTTACAGCCTTATTCTAAAATGGATTAAATCATTTTTTTTGCTCATCAATCTACACACAATGCCCCATAAGGACAAAGCAAAAACAGGTTTTTAGAAATGGTAAACATATATAAAAAATGTAAAACTGAAATATCACATTTACTTAAGTATTTAGATCCTTTACTCAGTACTTTGTTGAAGCACCTTTGACAGAGATAACAGCCTTGAGTCCTTTTGGGTTTGACGCTACAAGCTTGGCACACCTGTATTTTGGGAGTTTCTCCCATTCTTCTCTGCAGATCCTCTCAAGCTCTGTCAGGTTGGATGGGGAGCGTCGCTGCAGAGCTATTTTCAGGTCTCTCCAGAGATTTTCGATCGGGTTCAAGTCCGGGCTCTGGCTGGGCCACTCAAGGACATTCAGAGACTTGTCCCGAAGCCACTCCTGCATTGTCTTGGCTGTGTGCTAAGGGTTGTTGTCCTGTTGGAAGGTGAACCTTCGCTCCAGTCTGAGGTCGCAAGTGCCCAGGAGCAGGTTTTCATCAAGGATCGCTCTGTTCTTTGCGCCGTACACCTTTCCCTAAATCCTGACTTGTCTCCCAGTCCCTGCCTCTGAAACAAATCCTCACAGCATGATGCTGCCACCACCATGCTGGCACTCTTTTGGTTTTCTCCAGACGTGGCATTTGGCATTCAGGCCAAAGTGTTCAATCTTGGTTTCATCAGACCAGAGAATCATGTTTCTCATGGTCTGAGAGTCTTTTTTGTTACCCTTCCCCAGATCTGTGCCTCGACACAATCCTGTATCGGAGCTCTATGGACAATTACTTCGACCTCATGCCTTACTTTTTGCTCTGACATGCACTGTCAAATGTAGGGCCATATATAGACAGATGTGTACCTTTCCAAGTCTTGTCCAATCAATTGAATTTACCACAGGTGGACTCCAGTCAAGTTGTAGAAACATCTCAAGGAGGATCAATGTAAACAGGATGCACCTGAGCTCAATTTCGAGGCTCATAGAAAATGTGTCTTTTACACATTCAGTACCTATGGTCCGAAAACGTATGTAAATATGGTATTTATTTGTTTATTTGTTATGAATTTACAAAAATTTCTGAAAATCTGTTTTCGCCTTTCATTAAGTGATATTGATGAGGGAAACAATAATTTAATCCATTTTAGAATAAGGCTGTAATGTAACAAAATGTGGAAAAGGTCAAGGGGCCTGAATACTTTCTGAATGCATTTTACATGTACATATTACCTCAATTACCTCGATTAACCTGTCAATTACCTCGATTAACCCCCGCACATTGACTCGGTACCGGTATCCCCGTGTATATAGCTTCGTTATTGTTATTTTACTGTGTTTCTTTTTTTACTTTAGTTTATTTCATAAATATTTTCTTAACTCTTATTTTCTTAAAACTGCATTGTTGGGCTTGTAAGTAAGCATTTCACAGTCAATTCTACACCTGTTGTATTTGCAACATGTGACGAATAAAATTAGATTTGATTGATTTGAGATGGCACTCTTTTGTTAAGTGCACATTTGTATTATAGGTACTGAATGTGTAGAAGACTTCAGAGAAAGCTACAGACTTTGTGGTACAGCAGCAGAAATCCCAGGTGGGGTCATATTGTAAAGTCAGTACTAAGTAATCATGTCAAATGTAATCATATTGTCATTTATTCAAGTTTTTTATACTATTTTAGCTGGACAGCGTACCACTTACCTTAAAACACCCATACCATTTCATCACTTTACTTATAATGGGACACCTGCGACCATCACCTGACAAAAATCTCCAGGGGACCATGACACAAGAATGTTCAGGGGACCTTCAGGGGACCAGGGACATCCCGGGACAGACCGGGGGGGGGTAGACAAAACCTCCAGGGGAACATGACACTACGTCCCAAGAACCTCCTCGGAGACGTACCAGGGACAAACCGGTAACTAGATAAAACATTCAGGGGGACATGGCACAACGTCCCAAGAACATCATAAAAACGGTCCTCGGGACGTCCCCGGGACAAACTGTGAACTAGACTAAACCTCCAGGGGACCATGACACAGTGTCCAAAGAACATCCTAACAACGTCATCACGTGGTGTCCTAAGGACTAGTAAAATGAAAGTCCTTAAAACATCCAGAAAGGTCCTGACATGGTCCTCAATGACATCCTGGTAACTTACAGGGAACTAAACAAAGGTCCCCAGAGAAGTTCTCTTGGACTAGAGTGCACTGGGGATGATGAGTTGTAATCAGTAATGCTTATGAGTATGATGAGTACGGAATGTGAGAATGAGATGCTCTCTTTCTCCTGAAGTGATCACACTCCACACTCATGGCCATAGCTCACAACCACATGACGGTACCTGTATCTCCTCAGGTGTTCCATGAGTGTTTCCTGAATCCGTGTCAGAACAGGGGCACGTGTGAGGAGGTGGGGGCGGGATACGTGTGCACCTGTCTACCTGGTTTCACAGGTAAACTAAAACAGTTATGAATGGAATGAAAAGAGAACTTCCACATGTCACAGTGTTCTTCTGTCCCTCTCCTCACCCCAACCTGGGCATGAATCAGGGACTCTCTGCACACATCAACAACCCTCGAAGCACCATGACCTATGATGTCACAAGAGCCAAGGCCCTTGCAGAGCAAGGGAGACAACTACTTTAAGGTCTTAGAGCAAGTGACATCACCGATTAAAACACCGCTAACCAGCTAGCCATATCACACCGGTTACACACACACTTAAGCTTTCAGTCAAACAATGATCATTAGAGCAATGAGAAGTTAATAGTAGTTATAAACTGGGTGGTTCGAGCACTGAATGCTGATTGGCTGTCAGCTGTGGTATATCACACCGTATACCACAGGTTTGACAAACTTCTATTTTTACTGCTCTAATAACCTTGGTAACCAGTTTATAATACCAATAAGGCACCTCTGGGGTTTGTAATATATGGCCAATATACCACGGCTAAGGGCTGTGTCCATATATCACATCACCTCGAGCAGTTGGTAAGTTGTCTTATATCACTGTGACGATGTGTTTCTCTCTCAGGGGCTAAGTGTGAGAGTGACATAGATGAGTGTGACTCGGCACCCTGTCAGAATGACGGTCTCTGTAAGGATGGCATGGGAGACTTCCTCTGTCAGTGCAGACCTGGCTTTGTAGGTATGGAGACGTCACAACAACTACACACTGTCCTCCACATCATGACTGTCCACTGTCCTCCACGTCATGACTGTCCACTGTCCTCCACATCATGACTGTCCACTGTCCTCCATGTCATGACTATCCACTGTCCTCCACATCATGACTGTCCACTGTCCTCCATGTCATGGCTGTACACTGTCCTCCATGTCATGACTGTTTTTTATTTATTTATTTAATTTTACCTTTATTTTACTAGGCAAGTCAGTTAAGAACAAATTCTTATTTTCAATGACGGCCTAGGAACAGTGGGTTAACTGCCTGTTCAGGGGCAGAACGACAGATTTGTACCTTGTCAGCTCGGGGATTTGAACTTGCAACCTTCCGGTTACTAGTCCAACGCGCTAACCACTAGGCTACCCTGCCGCCCTGTCCACTGTCCTCCACGTCATGACTGTCCACTGTCCTCCACGTCATGACAGTCTACTGTCCTCCATGTCATGACTGTCCTCCGTCCTCCACGTCATGACTGTCCACTGTGCTCCACGTCATGACTGTCCACTGTCCTCCACTTCATTTCTGTCCTCTGTCCTCCACATCATGACTGTCCACTGTCCTCCACGTCATGACTGTCCTCTGTCCTCCACATCATGACTGTCCACTGTCCTCCACGTCATGACTGTCCACTGTCCTCCACGTCATGACTGTCCACTGTCCTCCACACAGACACATCTTCTTTGAGGATTTGTCAGACATTCAGTAGCCTGGGTGCTGTAATCTGTTTCTGCTTTGCCAAAACCTTTGTCTGGCAACAAGGCTGCATTTAGTACTATTTGATGGCAGATGTGTGTATATGACTGACTGCTGGTCCTCTGTCCTGTCCCAGGTTCTCTGTGCGAGGCAGAGGTGAATGAGTGTAGCTCCTTCCCCTGTCTGAACGAGGGAGTGTGTGTGGACGAGATCAACCAGTACACCTGCAGCTGTGCTGACGGCTTCACAGGTGGGATCACTCTGCCTCGCCTCCCTACCAGACCCCTTGGGCACTGCAGTTACCTGTATTCATAATTGCATGAACATTGCATGAATATACTGCAGAGGCATCCCCTTAAACATTTAAATTAAACCTTGCATTTGTAATAATCACAATGCCGCATTTTATGCAACTACTGCAGAAGGGAACACGTGTAAAATGATCACATGGCAAATTATTTATTTAATTTAAAACTATAATTATCATAATATGCCAAATAAAAATATTGTACTGCTAAAGGCAAAACCTACAAAACCAATTTTTTTGAGCAACATCCACAAACAAATGCTTTAATTTATTCAGCAAACATTCAATGCCAGCAATGGAATTAATTGAGTTCTCCAGTACTCACGCAATAAGGCGTTATGATCAAAAACATGATATTTTGCCTTGTGATCAACAATACGACAACATCTTCAACCAGAGGGGACTGCTCCACTCAGTTTAGTGCCACCAAATTTGGCCAGACAGCTGGATTATGGAACACCCTGCCAACCAGTGTGAGAGAGTGCTGTACTTTTGTTATATGTAGCTTATAGGCAAACCAGTCATGTGAACACTAAGACATTGTGACTCTTAAGATGTTACATACTGTAGGACCAAGGGACAATGAAAACTCTGATGTAACTTTATCATTATATTGTCTATTGTTGTATATTTGGGTTATTAGATATTTGTATCTCTCTCTCTCTCTCTCTCTCTCTCTCTCTTTCTCTCTCTCTCTCTCTCTCTCTCTCTCTCTTATATTTATATATATATAAATATACACTACCGTTCAAAAGTTTGGGGTCACTTAGAAATGTCCTTGTTTTTGAAAGAAAAGCACATTTGTCCATTAAAATAACATCAAATTGATCAGAAATACAGTGTAGACATTGTTAATGTTGTAAATGACTATTGTTGCTGGAAACGGCTGATTTTGAATGGAATATCTACATAGGTGTACAGAGGCCCATTATCAGCAACCATCACTCCTGTGTTCCAATGGCACGTTGTGCTAGCTAATCCAACTTTATCATTTCAAAAGGCTAATTGATCATTAGAAAACCTTTTTGCATTTATGTTAGCACAGCTGAAAACTGTTGTACTGATTTAATATGCAATAAAACTGGCCTTCTTTAGACTAGCTAAGTATCTGGAGCATCAGCATTTGTGGGTTTGGTTACAGGCTCAAAATGGCCAGAAACAAAGACCTTTCTTCTGAAACGTGTCAATCTATTCTTGTTCTGAGAAATGAAGGCTATTCCATGCGAGAAATTGCCAAGAAAATGAAGATCTCGTACAATGCTGTGTACTACTCCCTTCACAGAACAGCACAAACTGGCTCTAACCAGAATAGAAAGAGGAGTGGGAGGCCCCGGTGCGCAACTGAGCAAGAGGACAAGTACATTAGAGTGTCTAGTTTGAGAAACAGACACCTCACAAGTCCTCAACTGGCAGCTTAAATAGTACCCGCAAAACACCAGTCTCAACGTCAACAGTGAAGAGGTGACTCCGGGATGCTGGCCTTCTAGGCAGAGTTCCTCTGTCCAGTGTCTGTGTTCTTTTGCCCATCTTAATATTTTATTTTTATTGGCCAGTCTGAGATATGTCTTTTTCTTTGCAACTCTGCCTAGAAGGCCAGCATCCTGAAGTAGCCTCTTCACTGTTGGCGTTGAGACTGGTGTTTTGCGGGTACTATTTAATGAACCTGCCAGTTGAGGACTTGTGAGGCATCTGTTTCTCAAACTAGACACTCAAATGTGTCATCCATTCACCTACTCTGCGTCTCACAAAGACACAATGCAATGGCATGTTGTGCATGGTCCCTGAGAAATAAACAAAGAAATAAATCTGATCTTTTTCCTTTCTGTCTTCTAGGTTCCCGTTGTGAGCTGGAGATAGATGAGTGTCTGTCCAGTCCGTGTCTGAACGGGGGTGTGTGTGACGACCTGATGGGGGGGTACTCCTGCACCTGCCTCCCGGGCTACTCTGGTTACCGCTGTGAGGTCAACGTGAATGAGTGTAACAGCGCCCCCTGTCTGAATGGAGGGACATGTCAGGACGCGGTCAACAACTTCAGGTAACAAGAAGGAACAGCTGACTGCTGTCAACCAACTAAGCAGTGGTGTACTTGTATTTATTTATTTTTTATTATATATAATCTTTTGCATATTTATGTTTTATTTATGTGGAATATATGTGTTGAATTGTTTTCAAACTTGAGATTTTAGTGAAATATGGGTGGGACTTCAGTCAGTTATTCAGCATTTGTAAGGCTTAAAATAATATGATTGTGTATGAAGTGCACTGAACAGGTATATATGACAGTCTTCTCTCTCTGTATGCAGGTGTCAGTGTGTGGAGGGCTACCGTGGCAGGCTGTGCCAGGTGGATGTTGATGAGTGTAAGGCTAACCTTTGTATCAACGGGGCCACCTGTATAGACGGACCGGGCTCCTACACCTGCCGCTGCCCTCCTGGGTTCAACGGAAGCAGGTGTGAGACAGGTATAGATGCCATGGAGGAGGAGTAGAGAGGGGGATGAGTGGAGGAGGGGTAGAGAGAGGGGGATGAGTGGGAGAGGGGGATGAGTGGAGGAGGGGTAGAGAGGGGGGGATGAGTGGAGGAGGGATAGAGAGAGGGGGATGAGTGGGAGAGGGGGATGAGTGGAGGAGGGGTAGAGAGAGGGGGTGAGTGGAGGAGGAGCAGAGAGAGGGGATGAGTGGAGGAGGAGCAGAGAGAGGAGCATGAGTGTATAAATGTTGGTACAATTTGAAGTTATTAAAATAATAACTACAAATAAATAAAAAGCTATTGCTGGAACCAACGAGTCTGTTGCTCAACCAGGAGTGGTTTATTTTTCTTACCGAAATGATTCAACAGAAAGGATCCTTTGTTGGGAGCACAAGCAGTAGAAAAGTAAATGTGAGGTATCACTACTCATTGGAGGCATTGGTGCCGAACGTCTGGTTGTCTAATCGAAGGAAATTGCTTTCTTAAAGTTTGATTTCACAGCCTAATGGACTGGTCTGGTCCTTTTTTCTGGATCAATTTCTATTTAATATGAATCATAACTGCTCCTTTACTTAAAAATCTATTTTCATACACACATCATTTCTGTCCCAAAACACTTTTTCTCCTTCTAACCTCAATGACCTGGAAACTGCTCATCCTATTTACACCTAAAACTTTTTCATAATAATTGTAATATTTTTTTCACTCGTTTACTGCCTAAACATTCTCTTCCCTTCAGAGATGTCGACCTCATTCAACCTGGATTTCGAGGTGTCGGGTATCCATGGTTATGTAATGATGGACGGGGTGATGCCTGCGCTGACGGAGATCACGTGTACGTTCTGGATGAGGTCATCAGACACCACCAACTACGGCACGCCCATCTCCTACGCCGTGGAGGAAAGTGACAACGCCTTCCTGCTCATAGACTACAACGGGTCAGTACTGACACACACATACAGGGGAACATACATGTTCATGCATGACTAGGGAGAGTGACTAGGATGGATATTTGTTTATTTCTGTATTTGGAACTAGTTGTTATTCTAGTCCACACAAAATGCTTTCTCTCTCTCATTCTCTCATTATCTCTCTCTCTCACTCATTCTCTCTCTCTCTCATTCTCTCTCTCTCTCTCTCTCTCTCTCATTCTCTCTCTCTCTCTCTCTCTCTCTCTCTCTCTCTCATTCTCTCTCTCTCTCTCTCTCTCTCTTCTCTCTCTCTCTCTCTCTCTCTCTCTCTCTTCTCTCTCTCTCTCTCTCTTCTCTCTCTCTCTCTCTCTCTCTCTCTCTCTCTCTCTCTCTCTCTCTCTCTTCTCTCTCTCTCATTCTCTCTCTCTCTCTCTCTCTCTCTCTCTCTCTCTCTCTCTCTCTCTCTCTCTCTCTCTCCCCCAGGTGGGTCCTATACATCAATGGTAACGACAAGATCACAGACTGCCCGGCGGTCAACACGGGCCAGTGGCACCACATTGGGGTGTCATGGCGAAGCTGGGACGGTGACTGGAGGGTCTATATCAACGGAAACCCCTCAGATGGAGGGAAAGGCCTGTCAGTGGGAAGCACCATCCCAGGTGTAGTGCTATCCTGCTCATTCTACTGTGTCATCCTAGTACCTCATTGAGTCCTCATTGTCTGCTGCTTAATAGTATCTACATGTGTCAAAAAGTAGAATAATGCTATTTTGCGGGTCTTAATGAAGTAATAGCAATGAGGTTTTGACATCTTTTAGGCTGATTTCATAGAACTCAAAGACTAGTGGTTAACCTCTGAACCTTGACCCTGCCCTGCAGGTGGAGGGGCACTGGTGCTGGGCCAGGACCAGGACCAGAGGGGTGAAGGCTTTAACCCTGTGGAGTCCTTCGTGGGGTCCCTCAGCCAGCTCCACATCTGGGACAGAGTTCTGGACCCACAACAAGTAAATCACACTGACACACACACACATTCAGACTGTCCTACTGCTTTATAACCTGACACACACACACATTCAGTCTGTCCTAATGCTTTATAACCTGACACACACACACACATTCAGACTGTCCTACTGCTTTATAACCTGACACACACACACATTCAGACTGTCCTACTGCTTTATAACCTGACACACACACACATATTCAGACTGTCCTACTGCTTTATAACCTGACACACACACACATTCAGACTGTCCTACTGCTTTATAACCTGAAACACACACACATTCAGACTGTCCTACTGCTTTATAACCTGAAACACACACTCACAGATGAGAACAGTAGCTGCTGTGTCACTATCTGAATAGAACTACTAGCTTGGTTAGCAGATCTGTTTCTGTTCTAGAACTTGTTTTTCATTGTCACGATCACCATGCTTGACACACAAAAGAGTTGTCTCAAGCAGAAGGATACTGTTGTCCAGGCTACATAACGACAGTATATGAACTAGCAACTGGCTCTCCAACTTTTCTAGCACGAGAGCTACTTTAAAAAAAAAAATAAACATGTCACGAGCCACGGAATTTCTTCTAGGTTTCAAATAGGCACAGGCTCCTCTTCTCTTCTCCCCTGCAACTCTTCCCCGCGTCCTTAGTGTACAAGAGAAAGTAGTGCACTCTGTTTTCTGTCAATATACCTGGTATATATTTTCCCAAATTATGTTCTCAGTTATATTTTTCACTCTTAAAATTGTTCATAGAGAAAGAACAGAATTGAATGTTCTGAGTCCATGTCAATGCTTAACCTTTCACTGCAGTGGGCTAAATCAGGGTCACAAAGAGTGATTCTTGGTAGTCTTAAACAAATCTACTTTGAAACAAAAGTATACGCCTCACACACATGGTTATGGGTTTTAAAAAAAGAGGACACCTGTACTATGTCAGATATAGAGGTGAAATGTATTACATTTTGACTTAGCATCCCAATATTACACTTTATACACACCACAGAAGACTGAAATATAGAAACACCAGATATTTGCATATTTAAAAAAAAGTGTATTAATTATGAAATTATGAAACATATTAATAACAGTCCACCCATGAGGACACTAGGTCATTTGACAGCAGGAAAGAGATACATCACATCAGAAGACGTTTTGTTTATGTCCGGAAGAAAACAAAACCCCAAAATATTTTTGTGTGTAATTCCCCTTTAGTTGCTCATCTAGACCTTTAATGTGCAGGTCTTATGATGGTTCTGTACTGCTGCTGCTCTTTTCATGCCAAAGTTTGAAAATAACAAATAATAGATACAAATGATATACTTACTGATGATATGTTTCTGCCAGGTAAGTCTACTTTTGTTAACATTTAATTGAGAAGGTTTTGGGGGAAAGTATTTCTGTCAACCCACAAGACAGTTATCACATCAACTGGCTTCACACAGAGTGATAAACAATGGTAAACCACACAGACATGGGCAATATTGCTGGAAATTAATTGGCAGATATTGTGTTAGGTTTGGCTTTTTAATCCAATAGTGGCTAACCAGGGGTGGGATCATGTCAGTGTTGCATTGATCAGATAGACGCTGGGAGCTTGCAGTGTCTGATACTTGTAAGATTTGTTTATGACAGTCAACATCAAATCCAATCAAATTGTATTGGTCACATACACATGGTTAGCAGATGTTGTTCCGACAGTGCAGTAATATCTAACAAGTAATCTAACAATTCCCCAACTACCTAATACACACAAGTCTAAAGGGGTGAATGAGAATATGTACATATAAATATATGGATGAGCGATGGCTGAGCGGCATAGGCAAGGTGCAATAGATGGTATAAAATACAGTATATACATGTGATATAAATAATGTAAGATATGTAAACATTATTTAAAGTGTCATTATTTAAAGTGGCATTGTTTAAAGTGACTAGTGATCCATTTATTAAACTGTCCAGTGATTGGGTCTCAATGTAGGCAGCAGCCTCTCTGAGTTAGTGATTGCTGTTTAGCAGTCTGATGGCCTTGAGATAGAAGCTGTTTTTCAGTCTCTCGGTCCCAGCTTAGATGCACCTGTACTGACCTCGCCTTCTGGATGGTAGCGGTGTGAACAGTGGCTCGGGTAGTTATTGTCCTTGATGATCTTTTTGACCTTACTGTGACATCGGGTGCTGTAGGTGTCATGGAGGGCAGGTAGTTTGCCCCCGGTGATGAGTTGTGCAGACCTCATTTCCCTCTGGAGAGCCTTGCGGTTGAGGGCGGTGCAGTTGCCATACCAGGCTGTGATACATCCCGACAAGATGGTCTCGATTGTGCATCTGTAAAAGTTTGTCAGGGTTTTGGATGACAAGCCAAATTTCTTCAGCCTCCTGAGGTTGAAGAGGCGCTGTTGCGTCTTCTTCACCACACTGTCTGTGTGGGTGGACCATTTCAGTTTGCCTGTGATGTGTTGGCTGAGGAACTTAAAACTTTCCACGTTTTCCACTGCTGTCCCTTCAATGTGGATAGGGGGGTGCTCCCTCTGCTGTTTCCTGAAGTCCACGATCATCTCTTTTGTTTTGTTGACATTGAGTGAGAGGTTGTTTTCCTGACACCACACTCCGAGTGCCCTCACCTCTTCCCTGTAGGCTGTCTCGTCATTGTTGGTAAACAAGCCCACTATTGTTGTGTCGTCTGTAAACTTGATGATGGAGTTGGTGGCATGCATGACCACGCAGGCGTGGGTGAACAGGGAGTACAGGAGGGGACTGAGCACGCACCCTTGTGGGGCCCCAGTGGTGAGGGTCAGTGAAGTGGAGATGTTGTTTCCTACATTCACCACCTGGGGGTTGCCCGTCAGAAAGTCTAGGACCCAATTGCACAGGGCAGTTGAGACCCAGGGCCTCCAGCTTGATGATGCGCTTGGAGGGTACTATGGTGTTGAAAGCTGAGCTGTAGCCAATGAACAGCATTCTTACATAGGTATTCCTCTTGTCCAGATGGGATCCAGTTTGCGGTGGAATATGTGACAATTACATATACGTTCAGAATTGTTTGGCAAAAACTCATAGGGGGGCTGTAAGCTACTGGTAGCTCGTGATCGACCTGTTGGAGACCCCTGAACTAGCATGTGTGGATACTTCTGTGGCAAAAAATGCCCACGCCTGTGTATCTTTTATGCTGCCGACTTTATAAAGAATTAAAAAAGTTCTGTCTAATTTACTTGTACAGTTGAATTCGGAAGTTTACATACACTTAGGTTGGAGTCATTATAACTCATTTTTCAACCACTCCACAAATTTCTTGTTAACAAACTATAGTTTTGGAAAGTCGGTTAGGAGATCTACTTTGTGCATTACACAGGCAATTATTCCAACAATTGATTACAGACAGATCATTTCACTTATAATTCACTGTATCACAATTCCAGTGGGTCAGAAGTTTACATACACTAAATTGACTGTGTCTTTAAACAGCTTGGAAAATTCCAGAAAATGATGTCATAGCTTTAGAAGCTTCTGATAGGCTAATTGACATAATTTGACTCAATTGGAGGTGTACCTGTGGATGTACTTCAAGGCCTACCTTCAAACTCAGTGCCTCTTTGCTTGACATCATGGGAAAATCAAAAGAAATCAGCCAAGACCTCAGAAACAAAATTGTAGACCTCCACAAGTCTCGTTCTTCCTTGGGAGCAACTTCCAAATGCCTGAAGGTCCTACGTTCATCTATATAAACAATAGTACCCAAGTATAAACAGCATGGAACCACGCAGCCGTCATACCTCTCAGGTAGGAGACTTGTTCTGTCTCCTAGAGAGGAACATACTTTGGTGCGAAAAGTGCAAATTGTGACCTTGTGAAGATGCTGGAGGAAACGGTACAAAAGTATCTATATCCACAGTAAAACGAGTCCTATATCGACATAACCTGAAAGGCCGCTCAGCAAGGAAGAAGCCACTGCTCCAAAACCGTCTTTAAAAAAGCCAGACTACTGTTTGCAACTGCACATGGGGACAAAGAGCGTACTTTTGGAGAAATGTCCTCTGGTCTGATGAAACAAAAATAGGACTGTTTGGCCGTAATGACCATCGTTATGTTTGGAGGAAAAAGGGGGAGGCTTGCAGGCCGAAGAACACCATCCCAACCGCGAAGCATGGGGGTGGCAGCATCATGATGTGGGGGTGCTTTGCTGCAGGAGGGTCTGGTGCACTTTACAAAATTGATGGCATCATGAGGCAGGGAAAATTGTGTGGATATATTGAAGCAACATCTCAAGACATCAGTCAGGAAGTTAAAGCTTGGTCGCAAATGGGTCTTCTAAATGGACAATGACCCCAAGGATACTTCCAAAGTAGTGGCAAAATGGCTTAAGGACAACAAAGTCAAGGTATTAGAGTGACCATCACAAAGCCCTGACCTCAATCCTACGGAAGATTTGTGAGCAGAACTGAAAAAGTGTGTGCGAGCAAGGAGGCCTTACCCACCTGACTCAGTTATACCAGCTCTGTCAGGAGGAATGGGCCAAAATTCACCCAACTTATTGTGGAAGCTTGTGGAAGGCTACCTGAAACGTTTGACCCAAGTTAAACAATTTAAAGGCAATTCTGCCAAATGCTCATTGAGTGTATTTAATCTTCTGACCCACTGGGAATGTGATGAAAGAAATTAAAGCTTAAATAAATCATTCTCTCTACTATTATTCTGACATTTCACATTCTTAAAATAAAACGGTGATCCTAACTGACCTAAAACAGGATTTTAACTAGGATTAAATGTCAGGAATTGTGAAAATTCAACTGTATGTGTGTGAACCACCATTCATTTTCTGTACCTCTGTCCCATGAAGTGACCTCCATATTTCTCCGTAGATCAAGATCCTAGCCAGCACCTGCCCAGGGAAAAACATCAGAGGCAACGTCCTGGCCTGGCCTGACTTCCTCAATGGGGTGGTAGGGAGAGTGAAGACTAACCCCAACTGCATCTTCTGTGCTGGTGAGGGACAAATATAGGATCAGCTTACACTGGCCAAGTCCTAACCTTAACCATAGGCGGAGGGGGAACAAAACCGATTTTAAATCAGTGTGTAGGAAAACATTAACCCACTCCATTCTCCTATTTGTGTTTGTCAGACTGCCCCCAGCTAGAGAATGCAGTGCCTCACCTGCGTGCGTCCAGTCCAGCGGTCAGTCCCGGGTCTCAAACGCAGCTGTCCTGTGTTCCCGGCTTCTACCTGGTGGGGGAGCCGCTGCTGCAGTGTCACAACAAGGGAGAGTGGAGCCACGCCCTGCCTCGCTGTGAACGTGAGGGACCATTAGTTACACACACACACACACACACACATCCACGCATGAACATAGAGACAGACACACACACACACACACACACAAAGCAGAGGTTACATTTGAGTCATCTATGTCCATAAGCATGGCCTCAGTAATAGAGAACAACCATCAAAAAGCAACAAACACCAAAACCATTCCAACCCAAACATTTCCACCTATCTGACCTGAGTACTGTCTATCTATAGGAGTATCAGATGGGGTAATACTAACTCCATTCATAACCAAACATTTACCATGTAACCTGTGTATATCTACTTGTATAGGAGTGAAGTGTGGTTCTCCTTGGCCCCTGGAGCATGGTTTGTTCCAGGGTGCCGACTACCATGCAGGCAGCTCTGTGGTGTACCAGTGTAACCCAGGGTTCTACCTGCTGGGGGACGCCAAGGTCCTCTGTACCAACAGTGGGAAGTGGGGAGGCCACACTCCCGCCTGCCTGGGTAAGACTGAAACAGACACAGTGGATGAATATAAACGGTGTCATACTCGCACTATTTGCATCATACAATTCATGTACATCTACCGTATTTAGAGTGTATGTCAATGAATACAATGTTTTCAATCAGCGCAGAGTATAACGACATGCGTGTGTCCATACAGATGTGGATGAGTGTGCACTGGGCTCAGACTGTGATGAACACTCCAGCTGTCAGAACACAGACGGCTCCTACACCTGCACCTGTATCCACCCCTACAGCGGAGACGGGAAGAACTGCACAGGTAACACACACATACTGTAACCTACTCTAGGCCTGGACCACATACCACCTGAGCCAAAGGTTTTCCCCCGGTCAGTTCATGTGGTCAGGAAAATCACATTTCCCTAACAATTACATTCTTCCTAGTTATGAGACAAGTTTCAGAACCTCTTCGCTACAGAACTGTTTTAGCAATGCCTCTCGTGCCTTTTGCTTCGTCATCATCAAACATCTACAGTTCACATCTGCCAAATGTTTTCATCCATTCTTATCTGTTGGCACTTCAAGGTGCAGTAGCTACAGTATCAAACCTTTTTTCTCTGTATGTGTGTTATCAATCTAGAACCAGTGAAGTGTGAGAACCCGGGGGCTCCAGAGTTCGGCTATAAGGACGGTATTAACTTCCTGATGGGAAGTGAGGTCGTGTTCGCCTGCGGGGAAGGCTACGAGCTGATTGGCTCATCTCACGTCCTATGCCTGGAGACAGGAAGCTGGAATGGTGTTTTCCCGTACTGCAGAGGTATGGAGGACACCAACATGGTTATATGTAATATATGCTGTAGTGATAATGATAATCATGATAGAATCATAATAATGTAATCATAATAATGATAATCATGATATGAGCATAATAATAATAATGATAAATTCATAAAATGAATAATATTATAAAATAATCATAATCATAATTATTATCATCATAATATATGGCATGCCCTACTTAAGTGTTCTGCTTGGGTTTCTATATCATCTCAAAAATAATCTTGTTTTCACATATTGCTTTGTTGTCACTATCAGTAGAGATCCAGCATTGTTATGTACGATATGTTAATTTTTCCAGAAATACCCAGTTTCATGACAGTCCATTTACATTTGAGTAATCTAGCACAACCCTCTTATCCATGAGGTACTTAGACAACTGTATAAATAACACAATTATCCTCATTATGCCCATCACGCCTTCATAGCTCTCAGATCTGCCTAACCAAAGCCTTCAGTCACAGCGGTTATAATGGAGGCTTGATGTTGGGTAACGAGCAACAAATGCTAACTGTTTGTTTTTATCCTGAACACTCATACTCTCTCTCTCTCTCTCTCTCTCTCTCTCTCTGTCTCACTCTCTCTCTCGCTGTCTCGCTCTCGCTGTCTCGCTCTCGCTCTCGCTCTCGCTCTCTCTCACTCTCGTCTCACTCTCTCTTTCTCTCTCTCTCAAAATCAACTGGCATATAAATGTCCTGACCGTGTGTGTGTGTGTGTGTGTGTGTGTGTGTGTGTGTGTGTGTGTGTGTGTGTGTGTGTGTGTGTGTGTGTGTGTGTGTGTATAATGGGTGATTATGTGCTGTGCAGCTGGCTCTTTGTCTGCCCTGTACTGTTGAAACAGAATCTTTCTACTGCACCGTTGGCAGGGCCGGCTGAAAGGCCTCTGGACCGGGTCGCTGGCCAATGGATCTATTCCTAACCCACACTGGTTCTGGATCTATCCCTAACCCACACTGGTTCTGGATCTATCCCTAACCCACACTGGTTCTGGCTCTATCCCTAACCCACACTGGTTCTGGATCTATCCCTAACCCACACTGGCTCTGGATCTAACCCTAACCCACACTGGCTCTGGATCTAACCCTAACCCACACTGGCTCTGGATCTATCCCTAACCCACACTGGCTCTGGATCTATCCCTAACCCACACTGGCTCTGGATCTATCCCTAACCCACACTGGTTCTGGATCTAACCCTAACCCACACTGGATCTAACCCTAACCCACACTGGCTCTGGATCTAACCCTAACCCACACTGGTTCTGGATCTATTCCTAAACCACACTGGCTCTGGATCTATCCCTAACCCACACTGGTTCTGGATCTATCCCTAACCCACACTGGCTCTGGATCTATCCCTAAACCACACTGGCTCTGGATCTATCCCTAACACACACTGGCTCCGGATCTATCCCTAAACCACACTGGCTCTGGATCTATCCCTAACCCACACTGGCTCTGGATCTATCCCTAACCCACACTGGTTCTGGATCTATCCCTAACCCACACTGGTTCTGGATCTATCCCTAACCCACACTGGTTCTGGATCTATCCCTAACCCACACTGGTTCTAGATCTATCCCTAACCCACACTGGTTCTGGCTCTATCCCTAACCCACACTGGTTCTGGATCTATCCCTAACCCACACTGGTTCTGGATCTATCCCTTACCCACACTGGATCTATCCCTAACCCACACAGGCTATGGATCTATCCCTAACCCACACTGGCTCTGGATCTATCCCTATCCCACACTGGCTCTGGATCTATCCCTATCCCACACTGGCTCTGGATATATTCCTAACCCACACTGGTTCTGGATCTATCCCTAACCCACACTGGATCTATCCCTAACCCACACTGTATCTATCCCTAACCCACACTGGTTCTGGTTCTATCCCTAACCCACACTGGATCTATCCCTAACCCACACTGGTTCTGGCTCTATCCCTAACCCACACTGGTTCTGGCTCTATCCCTAACCCACACTGGTTCTGGATCTATTCCCTAACCCACACTGGCTCTGGATCTATTCCTAACCCACACTGGCTCTGGATCTATCCCTAACCCACACTGGCTCTGGATCTATCCCTAACCCACACTGGCTCTGGATCTATCCCTAACCCACACTGGCTCTGGATCTATTCCTAACCCACACTGGCTCTGGATCTAACCCTAACCCACACTGGTTCTGGCTCTATCCCTAACCCACACTGGATCTATCCCTAACCCACACTGGCTTTGGATCTAACCCTAACCCACACTGGCTCTGGATCTATCCCTAACCCACACTGGCTCTGGATCTATCCCTAACCCACACTGGCTCTGGATCTATCCCTAACCCACACTTGCAGTCTTATGAAAGCCTTGCAGGGGAACCTAGCCTGAGTGCCAGTCTGTTTGTGCTATCATGCATGGTTTGGCATGACAGCGTTTGGCATGATAGCACTTAACCCCCCACAACAACAGCTCCCCGGGCACACAGTGTGGCAACCCCCTGTGCCTCTCCCCCCAAAAAATGATGTGTGGAGGGGTTGGGTTAAAAGAGGAAGTAACATTTTGGTTAGACCTTGTGCGCAATTGACCAATTAAGTGATCTTAATAAATATTATGGATAGATACATGTCAATATATGGACAACGACTCCCATTGTTAGGACGGAGAGACATGTATCTTGTCAGTATATAAATAATCTTTGATTAAGATCACTTAATCAAACGAGGCTAAGAACCTTCTGGAAGGAGTTTACTAGAACTGATCAGCCCTACATGGTATTGTGTTGTTCTTCAGCCCTCTCGTGTGGAAGGCCCTCTGTCCCAGAGAATGCTGTGATGAAGGGCACCAACTTCACGTTTGGAAGCAAGGTGACTTTCAGGTACCACCATCAGCAATTTACAACAAGTGTCACGCTTACAAAGTAGACCATTTAGACATAAAAACAGTATGAATTTGCTGTTGCATTGAGATAATGTTGTTGCATTGAGATAATGTTGTTGCATTGAGATAATGCTGTTGCATTGAGATAATGTTGTTGCATTGAGATAATAATATTGTTGCATTGAGATAATGGTGTTGCATTGAGATAATGCTGTTGCATTGAGATAATAATTTTGTTGCATTGAGATAATAATTTTGTTGCATTGAGATAATAATGTTGCATTGAGATAATAATGGTGTTGCATTGAGATAATGCTGTTGCATTGAGATAATAATTTTGTTGCATTGAGATAATAATGTTGCATTGAGATAATAATGGTGTTGCATTGAGATAATAATGTTGTTGCATTGAGATAATAATGCTGTTGCATTGAGATAATAATGTTGTTGCATTGAGATAATAATGTTGTTGCATTGAGATAATAATGTTGTTGCATTGAGATAATAATGGTGTTGCATTGAGATAATAATGTTGTTGCATTGAGATAATAATGTTGTTGCATTGAGATAATAATGTTGTTGCATTGAGATAATAATGGTGTTGCATTGAGATAATGCTGTTGCATTGAGATAATCATATTGTTGCATTGAGATAATGCTGTTGCATTGAGATAATGCTGATGCATTAATAGTTAAGTGAGATAAAATAGCTTCTCCTCTTTATTTTCTCTTTCCAATTGAGATATCGTATAGCAGAGGTATTCAACTCTCACCCTATGAGGTCTGGAGCCTGCTGGTTTTCTGTTCTACCTGATAATTAAGTGCACACACCTGGTGTCCCAGGTCTAAATCAGTTCCTGGTTAGAGGGGAACAATGAAAAAACACAGTGGAACTGGCTTCAAGGTCCAGAGTTGAGTTTGAGGGCTGTCTAGTGTATAATATACAGTATATTACAGTAAGTAAAGATACCAACAAACACATGTTTATAATGGGAGTTAAGCTGATAGATAGTTGCTGAAATTAAACCTCTATTTATTTTGCCACATCTCCCATATTCCCCCATTATGAATGTACGTACACTATTCCCTTTCATCCACTCCAGCTGTGTTAAGGGGTTCGTCCCAGGTGACCCCTATGAGATCCAGTGTCAGGCCAATCTGAAGTGGAGCAGTGCGCCCCCTGTCTGTCAGCCAGTCACCTGCGGGGAACCTCCACACGTAGACAACGCAGATTTCACCCTCAAAGGGAAAACCTACCTGTCTACAGTAATCTACAGCTGTGCAGAGGGATACAGGTTAGGATGGAATGTCTGTCCTGGTTTGTCATTTCTGTTCTTATATCCACGTAGTGTCTCAGTGTTGGAGTGCTGATCTAGGATCAGCCCCCCCCTCCCAACTGGGCCTATGAATCATATTAATCATGCTCTAAAAGGTCGAAACTGATTCTAGACCAGCAGTCCCAGGTCGTATAGGTCGTATAAGGGGTTCATAAAAGGACATCTAAAATAATAAGACGTTCATTAATCAATAGATTGAAGCGCCTGGATGCAATGACTTTGAAAGTGGTAGCTAGTAATATATAATATATAATATAAATATAATATAATATATATATGATAGTAATAATTGTCTGTTGTTTCATACTGCTTTACGGGGAATGTAAAGCTAAGCAACAACATGGATTCAATCCAACAATGCTGAACATGTGTATGTAACATAGAAACATCTCTATTTGAAATATTTTGATCTTGAACAATGTTTATTTGACCTATGGTCAGCGCCGTCTTAAATTGCCTACCAGTGACGCGACAATGGCAATATGGCAATTTATAGATACAGTTAGCTGGCGTTCTAAAGCCTAGTGTTTCCCTTCCCCTTTAAAGGTGTTGTGAGTGTATGTGTATAAGTATTACACAGTGTGTGTGCAAAAGGCATTCGTGTGTTAAAGGCCCAGTGCAGTCAAAATAATATTTTTTTCCCTATGTTTTGTATCATATTGTACAACAGCTAACAAAACTAACACTGTAAAAGTGTGAAAAAATGTCATCAGTGCTATTTAATGATAGTTGCTGGTTGAAATTATAATCTACACAGCACTTTCTAATCAGCAGGTTTGCATAGGCGGGAGATTCAGCTTTCCATGGTGACATCACCATGTGGTAAATTTCTAGCAAAATTCTTGCTTGTATTTTTGGTTGTTGTTGCAAAAAACAAACAATTTGCCCGTTTTAATGGACAGTCGATTACAGTAAGGTAATAATTGTTATCCAGAAATGATTTGATATTGATATAAAAACTACTGCTTTGGGCCTTTAAGACTGCAGGGCTCTGAAGAGGTGGTGTGTGAGGCGTCAGGAGAGTGGAGCAGCCCTGCCCCTCTCTGCGCCAGTGTCCACTGTGGAGACCCCCCCGCCCTCCGGGACTCAGTGACCATGGGGGACGACCACACCCTGGGCAACAAGGTGCACTACGTCTGCAAAGAAGGGTAAATACTGTCAACCATGTTTCATTAGTTATACGTTATCAGCGTGTTAACTCAATTGAGGCCTTGCCACGCATTTGTAAGAGACCTGACTGGACAAGACTACCTCAATGTTAGCATTATAGTTATTATCATTAAAGTCAAGTAGTAGTTTATGTAGTTATAGTACAGTAGTAATGGTTTGTATATATATGATTGTGTATGTTTACTTTTTGTTACATTGTTTGGATATATTACCTCCTGCCCTGATCTTCATTGATTGGTTCGGTGTCCCCGCAGCTACACTCTGATTGGACCAGAGTCCAGAGAGTGCCTGTCGACTGGCCAATGGAGTCCCACTTCCGCTCAGTGTGTCCCCCGCTCCTGTGGCCCTCCCCCTTCCATAGACCACGCCCTTGCTGTCGCCGGCCACCAGCTGTTTGGCGACACGGCCAACTACTTCTGCACGGACGGCTACACCGCTGGCAACAACTCCAAGGTTACTCATCTATTTTATTGCCCTTCATTTTTAAAATGTCTTTCATGTTGTTGTTTTAAAGTAAAGTGTGTTGCGATTCTAAACGCAAAGTTAAATAAAGTTTGATTTGATTTAAAGGTGGTCTGCAATGCCCAGGGATTGTGGGCGCCCCCCGAAGGCCAGGAGGCCCCTCGTTGCATCGCCACCTTCTGCCAGCGCCCACCTGACCTGCCCCATGCCATCTTGGACTCGGTCAACAAACCCAAGTACGCCAGCAACACAGAGCTCAACTACAAATGCGAAGAGGGCTTCATCCTCAACACGACCTCCAAATTGAAATGCATGATGGGAGGGGAGTGGACGCCCTCACCATACGAAGTGGGTTGCGTGCCGGTGCGGTGCTCCAAACCGGGGGGCATCGAGAAGGGGTATGTGAGTGGGACCAACTATAGTTTTGGAGCGATGGTGGCTTATAGCTGTGATAAGGGTTTCCTGATCCAAGGGGAGAAGAGGAGGACATGTGAGGCCAATGGAAAGTGGGGTGGGGTCCTGCCAGTCTGCCAGCCTGTCTCCTGCCCGTCCCCACCGTCACTCGAGAATGGATTCATCCAGGTATGTTGTTCCTCTGCTCAAATTCATGTCAAGGCTCAATGTAACAAGATGTAGAAAAAAATGTACTTTATTCAATACAAACAGAAACATTGTACATTTTGCAAATTCCATAAGTGATTCGAAATAACTAAAAGGTCAATTTCACTGTTCCCACTCATTCCTGTGCTTGGTCATCTTATTCGATCATAGAGAAACAACAAGTTACATTCTTTCTGGCAAGATATCACGTGTCATCTCAATCAGAACACAGTTTACTCTGTATCATAAAACATCTTATTTTGTGTTCCAACCCACAGAACGAAGGTCATTTCATCTTCAACAGCAAAGTGACATATGCGTGCGACGACGGCTACCGACTGACCGGCCATCCGGAGAGAGTGTGCCAGGCCAACCGCCAGTGGTCCAACGGCGACCCACCCGTCTGCCACATCCTGACCTGCGACCCCCCGCCCATCATCCTACATGGCCAATACCGTGGCTCCGTTGGCTCCGTCTTCGAGGTGGGCCACAAGGTTGAGTACGTCTGCGACGAGGGCTACGAGCTAACCGGCGATGCTGTGTGGATGTGTCTGAAGTACGGCAAGTGGGACAAGTCGAGTCATCCACGCTGCTCACTGGTCCATTGTCCAGAACCACCCCTAGATGAGAACCACCTGGTTCTACGTAGTTTGGACTCTGGAATCGTGGAACTGTCCTGCGAGGATGGCTATGTTCTCCACGGCGCCCGGACCCTCCGCTGCACCCTCGCCCAGGAGTGGAACGACACCTTCCCTGTCTGCAAGCAGGTGTTTTGCGGTCCTCCGCCCGAGGTGGCATTTGGTGACCCGTCATCGGCACCGTTGTCTGCTCCATCCTATTTCGGCTCGGTGGTGAGCTACTCCTGCATGGACGGATTTACTCTGAGGAAGGAAGGGTCTGTGACCTGCCAGGCAGATGGATATTGGAGCAGTCCTGTCCCAGAGTGCATCCCAGTAGAGTGTCCCCAACCTGTAGAGATAGCTAACGGCATAGTGGACGTTCAGGGACTGATGTACCTCAGCACGGCTCTCTATAGCTGTAAACCTGGGTATAGCTTGGTTGGTAACGCTACGGTACTCTGTGGTGAAAGTGGGCTCTGGATCGGAGGTGTACCTTCCTGTCAACCAATCGAGTGCCCCGTCCCGAAAGAGATACCCAATGGGAAGGTGGCATATACCAAACTCCAGTTCAACCACGTGGTCAACTTCTCCTGTCACCGCGGTTACCGTCTACATGGTCCCGAGACGCTGAAGTGTCTAGCGAACGGGGAGTGGGACCAGGGGACGCCTGTGTGCGTCCAGATCTACTGCGCTCCACCGAACCCCATAGACAACGGCTTTGTGGAGGGTCTCGACCACAAGTTCGGCGTCACCATCTTCTACAGCTGTTTCCCCGGCTTCCAATTGGTCGGTCAGAACCACCTGACCTGTGAGGAGTTCGGTTGGTCCAGTTCCGTCCCAGTCTGCATCCCCTCTGACTGCGGCCTTCCCCCTCATATCGACTTCGGCGAGTATTCGAGGCTCTTGGATCCGAATGCGGAGCTAGCCGGGAGGGACGCTGCTATAACCTCCAGGCCTATAGGTGGTGCTACAGTGCCATTATCACCCATGGATATGAGCTTCCTGCATGGGACTGTAATAGTGTACCGCTGCCATAAGAGCTATGAGCTTACAACCTCTACTGCCTTAGTGTGCCTGGAGGAGGGGAGGTGGAACGGGACAGCTCCCATGTGTGTTCCTGCCGAGTGTGAGGATCCGCCAAGCCCGGACCACGGTTCTGTGAACGTCACAGACACATCCCTGGGTAGCCTGGTGAAGTACAGCTGTGAGGAGGGCTACGAGTTAGAGGGGGAGTCAGTCAGACAGTGTGTGGCGGGCCGACAGTGGAGCGACGTACCGCCTGTCTGCCGACCCATATCCTGCGGTGACCCGGGTGACATCGATAACGGCTCGGCCGAGGGAGACTCCTTTCTGTATCTGGAGGTGTTGCGTTACGAGTGTAGTTCCGGGTTCGTCCTGAAGGGCGGTGACACCAGGACCTGTAAGGCAGATGGGAAGTGGGATGCTGAGAAGCCTTGGTGTGAGCCTATCTCCTGTGGCTCTCCCGTCGTTCCTAGTGATGTCACTGTGACAGGGAAGGAATATACGTTTAACAAACATGTAGCGCTGAGCTGTAAGTCCGGCTTGCTCCTACAAGGCCCCTCTGTTAGTGTCTGTCAGGCCGATGGTACCTGGAGTCATGGGTCGCCTGAGTGCCGTCCAGCCCACTGCGGTAAACCAGCATCCATCCCCAACGGTCGAGTCCTGGGCTCTGACTTTGGCTACAGCCGTGAGGTGTGGTATGAGTGTGAGGAGGGGTATATCCTCAGCGGTGGCGAACCCAAGCGGATGTGTCGAGGGGACGGACTCTGGGGGGAAGGACCCACCCCTCGCTGTGACATCATCGCCTGTGACCCGCCGCAGGACATCAGCCATGGTTACCTCAACGGCTCCAGCTTCCACTATGATGATGTCGTGGAGTATGTGTGTTTCGACGGGTACGAGGTCTTCGGTGACCCCGTCTTACGCTGTTCCGCCCAAGGCCATTGGGTCGGGACGGTACCGGAGTGCCGCACCTGCCTCTGCACCCCTCCAGTGTTAAAATACGGGGTGGTGCTGGGGCACGACCACGCCTGCGGCGACCGCGTCTTCTTCCTCTGCGACGAGGGCTATAAGGTCCTGGGGCCGGCGGCTGCAACTTGTGAGAAGGGCGGGGTGTGGAGCCCGGGTGTTCCTGTGTGTGGCCGGGGTGGGTGCGTGGCTGCCCCGCCTGCAGTACCCCATGCTGTCCTGCAGGGCGCCAGCGCCACTGTCCCAGACACAGTTACCTACAGGTGCAGGCCGGGTTACCAGATGAAGGGGTCCTACCCCCATGTTACCTGTGGCAGGGAGGGCAGGTGGGGCGAGGTGAGGATCAGCTGCGAGCCCATCTCCTGTGGAGAGCCAACTGCTAAACAACATGCCCACATGGTGGGAGAGATGTTCACCTTCGGAAGCCAGATCAAATATAGGTGAATTTGAACTTCTGTATCTTTCAGAGTTAAAACCTCTTTGTTCATATAGGTGTTAGAGAAGTCATATTCAAGTAGATAGTATGATATTTATTATCCCTCTTTCTCTCCCTCTCCCTGCCACTCTTTCTCGCTCTCTCTCACATCCTCTCTCCCTCATTCTCATTCTCTTCCTGTCTCTCTCCCTCCCTCACCGACATCGCCCATTTCTCTCTCTCTCTCTCTCTCTCTCTCTCTCTCTCTCTCTCTCTCTCTCTCTCTAGGTGTGATGAGGGGTATGAGCTGACCAGCCAGTCTGACTCTCTGACTTGTCAGTATGACGGCACCTGGTCTAAACACATTATCAGGTGCCGCCCCGCCCCATGCCTGCTCCCTGCCAACCTCACCACCCACGTCCTGGTCACGGGGGAGGATCTCACCCCTGTAGGGGGGGCAGTCACCTTCTCCTGCCCACCTGGGTTCCTCCTGCAGGGGCCAGGCCTGGCAGAGTGTCTGGTAAGACTGTTTTAATGCACTGAAAACATGAAGAGATGATTTACACCCAATTTACACCCACTCAAGTGTCGACATGGTCAATGTGTTGCGATGGTCAGTGATGCTGGATAACATTTTAATATAATATACACTGAGTGCACAAAACATTAGCAGCCCCTTTTGCCCTCAAATCAGCCTCAATTCGATGGGGAATGGACTCAAGGTGTCGAAAGTGTTCCACAGGGATGCTGGTCCATGTTGACTCCAATGCTTCCTTCGGTTGTGTCAACTTGGCTGGATGTCCTTTGGGTGGTGGACCATTCTTGATACACATAGGAAACTGTTGAGCATTTAAAAACCCAGCAGCTTGCAGTTCTTGACACTCAAACCGGTGCACTGACACCTACTACCGTACCCCGTTCAAAGGCACTTAAATATTTTGTCCTGCCCATTCACCCTCTGAATGGTACACATACACAATCCATGTCTCAATTGTGCCAAGGCTTAAAAATCCTTCTTTAACCTGTCTCCTCCCCTCCATCTACACTGATTGAAGTGGATTTAACAAGTGACATCAATAAGGGATCATACATTTCACGCGGATTCACCTGGTCAGTCTATGTCATGGAAAGAGCAGGTGTTCCTAATGATTTGTACACTCAATGTGTCTTGTGTTCAACAATACACACAACTTTCTAATTTCTACTTTTTTTTACTCTAGACAGCTCTGGTCCGTAATCACATTTCTCTCAATCCTTCCTATGTTCATTTTGGCTTTTCATCGTTTACATTTTAGTCGTTTAGCATCTAGCGCGATTTACAGATCCACCATTCACAGATGTTTACTGAACATGAATTAATGTCATGATTATTAACTCATTCTGTTGTTGTAGCTGGGTGGTAGCTGGTCTCCAGGCCTCTCCTCTGTCTCCTGTGTTCTGGCGGTTTGTGAGAAACCTCCTCCTCTTCCTCATGGTATCTCTAAGGGGGACAGTTACAGCTGTGGAGACATCGTCTTGTACACCTGCCTGTCTGGGTTTGAGATGAAGGTAATGTCTGATACAAAATTATATTATTACAATATTTATATTACAATATTATTACAGAACAGAGAAAAATATAGACAATTTAGCTTGAATTTCAAATAAAATACAATTTTATTTGTTATATGCGCCAAATACAACAGATGTACTGTAGACCTTACCATGAAATGCTTACTGACAAGCCTTTAACCAACAATGCAGTTCAAGAAATAGTTAAGAGTTAAATATTTACTAAATAAACTAAATTGAAAATAAATCAAATCAAAAGTAACACCAGAAAATTACATAAAAATATTGAGGTATATACAGGGGGTACCAGTACCGAGTCAATGTGCAAGGGTATAGGTTAGTCAAGGTAATTTGTAAAGTGACTATGCATAGATAATAAACAGCGAGTAGCAGCATTGTAAAAACAGATGGGGGGGGTTAATGTAAACAGTCCGGGTGGCAATTTGATTAATTGTTCAGCAGTCTTATGGCTTGGAGGTAGAAGGTGTTAAGGAGCCTTTTTGTGCAAAACCTCATTGATCATAATATTTTCTGTGCATGGAATTGAGTGCATGGAATTTTTCCAATTGCTACAGTGAGAAATCGAATAAATTCTACTTTCACTCTTACTTTGGGTGAAAAGTAATCTGCTAATGCCTAGGCTAATGTTCCATTACTGGAAATAACATGATGCAATTTCCTATAAAATGGTGGGTCATGATGTTAGCAGAGAAAGCTGAGTCACTGTGAGAGAAAGCTGAGTCACTGTATGTTTACAGAGAGATTGACAATGCCCAGTGTCTATTTGGTGTATACAGTATGTCTTCAGTGTTTAATACTGTGACTCACCTTGTTACAGGGAGACTCTGTGCAAACCTGTCAAGGAGATAGAACATGGAATGGGGCTCAGCCTACCTGTGTCGGTAAGTGTGTTCGTGTTTGCGTTTGAGCACACGTCCAATCCGTTCATTCATGCAATGCTTTTATGAACCCCATTTAACTCCAGTTTCCTTCTTCCATCTTGTGCGTCCTCAGCTGTGTCGTGTGGTCCACCTCCCTCAGTGGAGAATGCAGAGTTACAGGCATCAGGGGAGACGTACCAGAGCAGCGTCAGCTATGTTTGCAACCCTGGCCTACATCTAATTGGTGCACAGAACCTCACCTGTTTGGCCAACGGAACATGGAGTTGGCCTGCACCAACGTGTGAAGGTATGAGTTATTCCTACTTCACCGTATTGTCCACAGTCTGTATCTGTTCAAATGTCTCCTAAGCAATGGTTTTGGAAATGTTTGACAAGGCAACTTGACATGTGAAGCATGGAAAATCAAGGTTCTCTATTACCCTCCCCTCTCTCTCTTTCTCCATCTTTCTCTCCCTCTTCCTCTCTCCCCTCTCCCTCTCTCTCCTTCTCCCACTCTCCCTCTCTCTCCTTCTCCCACTCTCCCTCTCAGTTGGCCAGGGTTGTAACATCCCCAAGGAGTTGTTGAATGGCAGGGTGCAGGAGCAGAGCCTGACCACCGGGCGTGCTGTAGCGTTTCAGTGTGATAAAGGCTACGCCCTACAGGGGGATGCTCTGGTGGCGTGTATGGGCGATGGGACATGGAGCTCCATCTTCCCCTTCTGTCAACGTAAGACTCTGAGACAAACATGAATGTGTTCAAATCTCTTCTATTTCTTCTTGCTTCATAGAATCAGGGCAGGAGTTTTTCTTGGTCAGGTCACATGACTGAAAAGAGGGTCCAGTTTTTCCTGGTGAGGTCACATGGTCAGGGAAACCTCCTGACAGAATAAAAGAGACAGCTGATGGTTTTATCTTATTCATTTAGCTTAGGCTCTGTGGTTTGCACCCAATCTACACTGAGAACAAACCAGAGAAAACCAAAAGTATTTCCACACCTCACATTCTTTAGGGGTTTGGACATCAGCTTTGCACAACAGACCACACAGGGTGGGGGGTTGACAAACACACACACACACACACACACACACTAATACCACACCACAGAGGAAGGGGAGGGTTGACAAACACACACACACACACACTAATACCACACCACAGAGGAAGGGGAGGGTTGCCCCCACACACACACACACACACACACAAATACCACACCACAGAGGGAGGGAAGGGAGCGCCAACACACACACACACACACACCACAGAGGGAGGGGAGGGAGGGCCGACACAGAATGCCTGTAATACTTTGCAACATCAACACTGTTTGACAGGCAGTTTCAAAACTGTAGCCAATGCGCTGAAAGTAATGTGATTAAGGCTGTTTACACAGGCAGACAAATTCTGATATTTTGTCCACTAATTGGTCTTTTGACCAATCACATCAGATCTTTTAACATGAGATTGTTTTCAAGACCCTTCATTGAAAAAAATACCAAATAAAATCTAATTTGATTTGTCACATCCACATGGTATATGTGCAGATTTTAATGCGAGTGTAGAGAAATGCTTGTCCTTCTAGTTCCGACAATGCAGTAATATCCAACGAGTAATCTAACCTAACAATTTCACAACAGCTACCTTAGACACACAAGTGTAAAATAATTAATAAGAATATGTACATAAAAAGAAAAATATATGAATAAGTGATGGTACAGAACGGCATAGGCAAGATGCATTAGATGGTATCGAGTACAGTATATACATGTGAGATGAGTAATGTAGGGTATGTAAGCATAAAATTAGCACTGTTTAAAGTGGCTAGTGATACATTACATCAAGATGGCAAGATGCAGTGGATGGTATAGAGTACAGTATATACATATGAGATGAGTAATGTAGGGTATGTAAACATTATATGAAGTGCCATCGATGTGTCTGCTTGGGGGGATATATGCGGCTGTGATTATAATCGAAGAGAATTCTCTAGGTAGATAACGCGGTCGGCATTTGATTGTGAGAAATTCTAAGTCAGGTGAACAGAAGGACTTGAGTTCCTGTATGTTGTTATGATCACACCACGTCTCGTTAATCATAAGGCATACACCCCCGCCCTTCTTCTTACCAGAAAGATGCTTGTTTTGGGCCTGTGTACCAGAAAGATGCTTGTTTTGGGCCTGTGTACCAGAAAGATGCTTGTTTTGGGCCTGTGTACCAGAAAGATGCTTGTTTTGGGCCTGTGTACCAGAAAGATGCTTGTTTTCTGCCTGTGTAAACGCAGTATAAGAGCACTGATGGCTGATTAAGGTTAAATGAAATGACAGCCTGACCTGGTGTATCTAAGCTCCTTAGATTAGGTTTCTTTGACACGATCATTAGGCAAGTTTCCAGGTTTATTAGAGAAGAACTATGTAGCAACAAATCAAATAAATTTGATAAAGATCGTTTTTATCTGTTCGACAGGGGTGGATTTGTATGTTGTCTAATTTTCTTTATTGCGACAAATGGAAAATAATTTATTCGAAAAACATATGATGCCAAATCATTTTTTAAGGTACGCAGGGCATGTGATTTCATTACGCAACTATAAAGCTCTACTACTGATTTAATCCTAAACGCCTACTGCTTGCTAAATCTATTTTTCCACTCTAAAAAGAATGTGTCATTGCAGGACAGGGATTGTCTGGACTTTCGAGACTGCCTGAATTGCTTCGCCTTGCTTTTCAGTTGGCTGGATGCAAGTTTCACCATCCAATTTGTTTCCAGATTTACAGCAGGAGTACAAGTCTCACCATGACGACACGTTGGCACATGATCATTATTAGAATGGCAAATATTAGTCAATTCTTGCATTCTATCCATGCTGGCTTTTGCAGGTTACCTGAGATGTGAAACAGATCAGTGGGAGGGGCATAGGCAACAGGCTGTCAACTATTTATTATTATTTATAATGACGGCCTACCCCGGGCGACTGTGAGCCGCCCTATGGGACTCCAAATCACAGCCGGATGTGATGCATCCTGGATTTGAACCAGGGACTGTAGTGACACCTCTTGCACTGAGATGCAGTGCCTTAGACCGCTGCACCACTCGGGAGTCCAATTAGCCTAAATGGATCATGGAAACCAGTTCATTTTTATTCAACAGTAGGTTTTTGCGGGAAAGTTTTTATTTTAAGGCGTCATTACAGTTCAACGGAAATGCACCGTAACAGACAATGTTACAACCAAAAATCACCGGATAAAAGTAATGGAAACATAGCTACTGACTCAGCTTTTCCCAGAGTGATACACTGCTACTTGAGCAAAGCGTGTAATAGAGAACTCTGTCATTATAGGTGACCCACAGAGCTGACATAGTCTCACAAATATTTACACACCTTGTTATGACATGTACATGTAGCCCCTGGGCTTTTGCTGACCCTGTCTCTAATCCACCATCATCATACCCTCTATACACACATTCATACATATTCATGCTCCCCTACTGCTATTCCCCCCTCCATTTGTCATGTCTACATCGTAATCCAATACTATACTCTGTGTCTCCCCATGCAGCCAAACCATGTCCCCCTCCCCCTGGATGGAAGGAGAGCAGTGGGAGTGTTAACACTTCTAAACGGCTGTTCTACGTGGGTCAGTCATTACCATTCACCTGTCCCAAGGGCCACCAGGGAAAAGGCACCGCCTCCATCACCTGTAGGAGCGACCAGACATGGACCCCAGTCAGCACTGTCTGTGAGAGTGAGTAGAGGCTTTAAACTACTGTTCTTCAAGCCTGGTCCTGGAGATCCACATGGGGTGTAGGGTTTTGTTCCAGCCCAGTACTAACACAGCCAATCAGCTCATTATTGTACAAGAGAATGTGTTGCCAACTACCTTTTTTTAGCTGGTTAACTAAAGTTAATAAATAAACCATTAACCACTAAACTAGTGCAGGGCCAGCCTTAGTGACATTGGCAGAAAGCAGATGTTGCTGGTTTTTAGGGATACAGTATTTTCAGACTAACTTCTGTGGAGACTTTGCTCAGGCATCTTTCTATGCCTGCTCAGTTAGGTTAGCGCAGGGCTAGAACAAAAGCCTGAACACAGAACCTACCTCATCAGGACAACCCAGTAGACTACGCCGAGAGTGTCTGGTCATATGACTGGTAGGTAGGCTACACCAACTCCTCCACCACATATTAGTATTTTATTACTTCACGTCCCAACGAGGATATTGACATTGGAACGAAACGACAATTTAAAGATAAGGTGTAGCATTCTAGGTCAACATAGAAGGTTTGAATCTTACTTCCTCCGTCAACTCTCTCTCTCTCTCTCTCCACATCTGGTACACGTCAAGGTTAGTGTTTTATTAAAAAGAACAGCCATAAAATCAGTGCAGCCATGAAGTGTGTTCTCTAGGTTGTGTCCGAAATGACACTCTGCTCTCTATATAGTGCATTACTTTTGACCCTAGCCCTATGGGCCCTGGTTTTAACAGTAGTGCACTATATAGTGAATAGGGTTCCATTTCAGATGCAGCCTACAGTAGGTGGAAGGAACACCCATGTCCCAGAGGGTAGATGTGAGAGATTAGTTACAGTTGAGAATAGTCCACTACTATTGACCAGGGCCCATAGAGCTCTCATCAAAAGTAGTGCACTATATAGGGAAAATGATGCCATTTGAGACGCGATCGAGGGCTGGATTCAAGTATCGTGGAAGATCCGCGTAAGAATGTGAAGGTAATTTCTGGTTGGGCCGACATATGCAGCGTTTACCGTGAATGCAGTCTCCACGGTCGCTGGAACATTGCTTTTAATTGCCCTTTCAGATTCCTAGAATCGCTCCACTATCCCTGCTCACAAAGACACCGATATCACTTGAGTCTGTAAAAGAGAAACACATACAGTTGAAGTCGGAAGTTTACATACACTTAAGTTGGAGTCATTAAAACTAGTTTTTCAACCACTCCACAAATTTCTTGTTAAAAAACTATAGTTTTGGCAAGTCGGTTAGGACATGTACTTTGTGCATGACACAAGTAACTTTTCCAACAATTGTTAACTAGACAGATTACTTTACTTACAATTCACTGTATCACAATTCCAGTGGGTCAGAAGATTACATACACCAAGTTGACTGTGCCTTTTAACAGCTTGGAAAATTCCAGAAAATTATGTCATGGCTTTAGAAGCTTCTGATAGGCTAATTGACATCATTTGAGACAATTGGAGGTGCACCTGTGGATGTATTTCAAGGCCTACCTTCAAACTCAGTGCCTCTTTGGTTGACATCTTGGGAAAATCAAAAGAAATCAGCCAAGACCACAGAAAAGAAATTGTAGACCTCCACAAGTCTGGTTCATCCTTGGGAGCAATTTCCAAACGCCTGAAGGTACCACGTTCATCTATACAAACAATAGTACGCAAGTATAAACACAATGGCACCACTCAGCCGTCATACCGCTCAGGAAGGAGACGCGTTCTGTCTCCTAGAGATGAACGTACTTTGGTGCGAAAAGTGCAAATCAATCACAGAACAACAGCAACGGACCTTGTGAAGATGCTGGAGGAAACGGGTACAAAAGTATCTATATCCACATTAAAACGAGTCCTATATCGACATAACCTGAAAGGCCGCTCAGCAAGGAAGAAGCCACTGCTCCAAAACCACCATAAAAAAGCCAGACTACGGTTTGCAACTGCACATGGGGACAAAGATCATACTTTTTGGAGAAATGTCCTCTGGTCTGATGAAACAAAAATATAACTGTTTGGCCATAATGACCATCGTTATGTTTGGAGGAAAAAAGGGGGAGGCTTGCAAGCCGAAGAACACCATCCCAACCGTGAAGCACATGGGTAGCAGCATCATGTTGTGGGTGTGCTTTGCTGCAGGAGGGTCTGGTGCACTTCACAAAATTGATGACCTCATGAGGAAGGGAAAATTGTGTGGATATATTGAAGCAACATCTCAAGACTTCAGTCAGGAAGTTAAAGCTTGGTCGCAAATGGGTCTTCTAAATGGACAATGACCCCAAGAATACTTCCAAAGTTGTGGCAAAATGGCTTAAGGACAACAAAGTCAAGGTATTGGAGTGGCCATCACAAAGCCCTGACCTCAAACCCATAGAAAATCTGTGGAAAAGAGTGTGTCCGAGCAAGGGAGCCTACAAACCTGACTCAGTTACACCAGCTCTGTCAGGAGGAATGGGCCAAAATTCACCCAACTTATTGTGGGAAGCTTGTGGAAGGCTACCCAAAACGTTTGACCCAAGTTAAACTATTGATAGTTAAACTAATGCTACCAAATACTAATTGAGTGTATGTAAACTTCTGACCCACTGGGAATGTGATGTAGGAAATAAAAGCTGAAATAAATCATTCTCTCTACTATTATTCTGACATTTCACATTCTTAAAATAACGTGGTGATCCTAACTGACCTAAGACAGGGAATTTTTACTAAGACTAAATGTCAGGAATTGTGAAAAACTGAGTTTAAATGTATTTGGCTAAGGTGTCTAAACTTCCGACTTCAACAGTAGTGTATTCTCACACAAACATTTACACATACTGATACACGACTTGACCCATGTACAGAACATGTTCAACTCACACAATCATTTACACATACTGATACACGACTTGACCCATGTACAGAACATGTTCAACTCACACAATCATTTACACATACTGATACACGACTTGACCCATGTACAGAACATGTTCAACTCACACAATCATTTACACATACTGATACACGACTTGACCCATGTACAGAACATGTTCAACTCACACAATCATTTACACATACTGATACACGACTTGACCCATGTACAGAACATGTTCAACTCACACAAGCATTTTTTTTAGCAGCTTTGGTTGCTTATATAATATCTCGTGGATGGATCTACGTAAACATAACTGGTACCATAGAATCTGTGGGGAAGGAATGGGATGTGTGGAATTACAAGCAGCAGTAGTTCCAGGGCTTAGGCTGTTTTTTTGACAAATTACAATTTTGCAGGCGTAAGCATCTTTCCAATTTTGGAAGGGGAGGGGCGTTTCGTCCCATAACATGCAAAGAGAGAGGGTGGAGCTCGTCATTCTAGCATCTCTTCATCTCTTAACAAGTATGGACCCAGAACTTAATCGCGCAGTTGACCAATTATGTGACACTTTAGTTTAGAGTTAACCAAGGTGACTGTTTAAATAAACTGAATTTACTGCTGTTGTTTCACCCACAACACAGAGGTCAGAAATGTGGAAGCCAGCAGACGGTGAGCACATAGGCCACTTAAAACAAGATTAACATGGGGAAATCTCTGAGGCTCAGGTTGTTTGCAAAGCCAAATCATTGCTGCATATTCTAAACCATTTCCTGTTGCGCTGTGTTTCCTTCCAAGCAAGTGTGTTTCTTGAATGAATGGTGGGAACATACAATTTGGAATTAGAATGGGATTTCGATGGGGATGGATCTGTACATGTACAAGTCTAGTGTAATATATAAAATCCTCTTTATCAGAATGAGTCTCCATTTCTAGTGTGGTGGAAATGATCCAACCATTATGTAGGTTGGTGGAAATCTCCATTGACTGAGAATGAGGAGTCTCCATTATGTAGGTTGGTGGAAATCCCCATTTACTGAGGATGAGGGGTCTCCATTATGTAGGTTGGTGGAAAACCCCATTGACTGAGGATGAGGGGTCTCCATTATGTAGGTTGGTGGAAATCCCCATTGACTGAGGATGAGGAGTCTCCATTATGTAGGTTGGTGGAAATCTCCATTGACTGAGGATGAGGGGTCTCCATTATGTAGGTTGGTGGAAATCCCCATTGACTGAGGATGAGGGGTCTCCATTATGTAGGTTGGTAGAAATCCCCATTGACTGAGGATGAGGGGTCTCCATTATGTAGGTTGGTGGAAATCCCCATTGACTGAGGATGAGGAGTCTCCATTATGTAGGTTGGTGGAAATCCCCATTGACTGAGGATGAGGGGTCTCCATTATGTAGGTTGGTGGAAATCCCCATTGACTGAGGATGAGGAGTCTCCATTATGTAGGTTGGTGGAAATCCCCATTGACTGAGGATGAGGAGTCTCCATTATGTAGGTTGGTGGAAATCCCCATTGACTGAGGATGAGGGGTCTCCATTATGTAGGTTGGTGGAAATCTCCATTGACTGAGGACGAGGGGTCTCCATTATGTAGGTTGGTGGAAATCCCCATTGACTGAGGATGAGGGGTCTCCATTATGTAGGTTGGTGGAAATCCCCATTGACTGAGGATGAGGGGTCTCCATTATGTAGCTGTGTAAAGATGATGTTGAATTATGAACTATATTCATCAATCTGACTCCATTATTAAGTGAATGCTACAGACCCATAGTCGTATCCAGTGGGGACAGCAGCGGTTGCGATCCACTCAGAACACTATGAATACTATGCATACTATGAATACTATGCATACTATGAATACTATGCATACTATGAATACTATGCATACTATGAATACTATGCATACTATGAATACTATGAACACTATGAATACTATGAATACTATGCATACTATGAATACTATGAATACTATGCATACTATGAATACTATGAATACTATGCACGTGTCCAGGTTTACCGTTATATAATTATTAAGAGATTAAGGGACAAAGAGCTAATATCTTTCAGCCAGTGTCCTAGCATTACATGGCGAAGTTAACCTTAGCTCAGAGATGCACAGTTAGAGATTGAGCATATATGCTATGTATATTGTGAATAACATTTACCATTACACATTTCACCAAATAATAATTCAAGGAATATTAGTCAGAAATGTGAAGACTACGGTTCCTATCCGTTTAAAAGTAATCAGTTACGCAATAAGAATACAATTAACTAATGGTACACAGCAGAAATCTTCACGATAAAAAGAATACAACACATGAGGAGTCTTAACAGCAAAGACAGATTCACAACTATGACATACAAACGTACATCAGGAGATTGGTTTACCAATGACTCCATGATCAACATTTAAAACCAGCTTTCATTCTTCCAGTAGCGGCAACTACTGTCTCTCCTCTGTCTCTGTCTCTGTCTACTCTGTCTCTGAATACTCTGCTGTCTCTGTCTCTGTCTCTATGCATACTGTCTCTACTATGTCATCTATGTCTACTATCTCTGTCTCTGTGTCTCTCCTCTGTCTATGTCTCTCCTCTGTCTACTGTCTCATACTATGTCTCTACTATGCTGTCTCTGTCTCTACTATCTCTGTCTCTGTCTCTGTCTCTGTCTCTGTCTCTGTCTCTGTCTCTGTCTCTGTCTCTGTCTCTGTCTCTGTCTCTGTCTCTGTCTCTGTCTCTGTCTCTGTCTCTCCTCTGTCTCTGTCTCTGTCTCTCTGTCTCTGTCTCTGTCTACTCTGTCTCTGTCTCTGTACTATGTCTACCTCTGTCTCTGTCTCTCCTCTGTCTCTGTCTCTCCTCTGTCTCTGTCTCTTCTGTCTCTGCCTCTGTCTCTGTCTCAAAGTCTCTGTCTCTCTATCTGTCTCTGTCCTGTCTCGTCCTAGCATTCTGTCTCTGTCTCTGTCTCTGTCTAACCTCTGTCTCTGTCTGTCTCTGTCTCTGTCTCTCCTCTGTCTCTGTCATATATGTCTCTGTCTCTCCTCTGTCTAACTCTTTACCTCTGTCTCTTTCATCTCTGTCTCTGTTCAAGTCTCTGTCTATTAGTCTCTGAAATGTCCTCTGTCTCTGTCTCTCTATCTGTCTCTGTAATCAGTGTCTCTGTCTCTCTGTCTCTGTCTCTGTCTTAACTGTGATGTGTACAGAAATCTCTCCTCTGTCTCTGTCTCTCCTCTGTCTCTGTCTCTCCTCTGTCTCTGTCTCTGTCTCTCCTCTGTCTCTGTCTCATCTCTGTCTCTGTCTCTGTCTCTCCTCTGTCTCTGTCTTCCTCTGTCTCTGTCTCCTCTGTCTCTTTAAAACTCTGTCTCTGTCTCTTCTTCTCTGTCTCTCTGTCTCTGTCTCTGTCTCTGTCTCTCCTCTGTCTCTGTCTCTCCTCTGTCTCTGTCTCTCCTCTGTCTCTGTCTCTCCTCTGTCTCTGTCTCTCCTCTGTCTCTGCCTCTGTCTCTGTCTCTCCTGTCTCTGTCTCTGTCTCTCCTCTGTCTCTGTCTCTGTCTCTGTCTCTCTTCTGTCTCTGTCTCTGTCTCTCTGTCTCTCCTCTGTCTCTGTCTCTGTCTCTGTCTCTCCTCTGTCTCTGTCTCTGTCTCTGTCTCTGTCTCTGTCTCTGTCTCTGTCTCTGTCTCTCCTCTGTCTCTGTCTCTCCTCTGTCTCTGTCTCTCCTCTGTCTCTGTCTCTCCTCTGTCTCTGTCTCTGTCTCTCCTCTGTCTCTGTCTCATCTCTGTCTCTGTCTCTCCTCTGTCTCTGTCTCTGTCTCTGTCTCTGTCTCTCCTCTGTCTCTGTCTCTCCTCTGTCTCTGTCTCTGTCTCTCCTCTGTCTCTGTCTCTGTCTCTCCTCTGTCTCTGTCTCTCTCTGTCTCTGTCTCTCCTCTGTCTCTGTCTCTCCTCTGTCTCTGTCTCTGTCTCTCTCTGTCTCTGTCTCTCCTCTGTCTCTGTCTCTCCTCTGTCTCTGTCTCTGTCTCTCCTCTGTCTCTGTTTCATCTCTGTCTGTCTCTCCTCTGTCTCTGTCTCTGTCTCTCCTCTGTCTCTGTCTCTCCTGTCTCTCCCAGGATGTCCTATCTTCTAATTAACATCACTTTGCGTGGCCCAAAACATTAAAACAAAGGCATACAGCTTCACACACAATCTCTATTCTAATCGCCACACCTCAACAACACTGTATGATAAAAGCTGACCCCCGTGTCGCTCCTCTTTGAACTATTCGCAGTCTGACGAACAGAATAACATTTTATCTGTAACAATAAATCCATAGCACTTACAGTACAATAAAACATATACAAATTCATAGCTCCTTATGAACTATTGAAACAATCCAAACATGACAATTTAATTCATACAGTAACATTCATTTAGTCGATTCAAGTTTCATCAGTCAGATAGTCCCTGATAAGGTGTGTTTGACCTCTGCGGTAGCCCACAGATGGTCTGCCTTCCAAACAATATCATAAATGGTGATTGAGTCATCACGCTGTGCTCCCACGCTAGTCAGTCGCCTTCTCTCATTCTTCCAAGAAACAAGGAGGCATCTGTGCAGTGGGTAACGTGATATGCTGGTCTTTCTGTGATTTTTTGGGATCATGATAGTGTCAAGTCCACAGTTTTTTTTCTCTCTTTTTACTATACAGAAGTGAATCAACTTGTAACATAACAATATTATAATTGCAGAAACTCAACATGTACATTGATATAGGATCCACCCCTGCATGTTTTCTCCTTTTCTGTCTGCGTGACCTGCTTACTTACTGCACATTGACCATGGATCCTTACTATCGTCTTCTGTAGTTTTCCATCACTTCCTCTCCTCTTCTCTCCTCTCTCTGTCTCTGTCTCTCCTCTGTCTCTGTCTCTCCTCTGTCTCTGTCTCTGCTCTGTCTCTGTCTCGTCTCTGTCTCGTCTCTCTCTGTCTCTCCTCTGTCTCTATCTCTCCTCTGTCTCTGTCTCTCCTCTGTCTCTGTTTCT
The DNA here is from genome assembly GCF_018296145.1 of Oncorhynchus tshawytscha. NCBI lineage: Eukaryota > Metazoa > Chordata > Actinopteri > Salmoniformes > Salmonidae > Oncorhynchus > Oncorhynchus tshawytscha. Next base: position 18,370,499 of record NC_056438.1, on the reverse strand, counting down.
CTCTGTCTCTGTCTCTGTCTCTGTCTCTCCTCTGTCTCTGTCTCTCCTCTGTCTCTGTCTCTCCTCTGTCTCTGTCTCTCCTCTGTCTCTGTCTCTCCTCTGTCTCTCCTCTGTCTCTGTCTCTCCTCTCTGTCTCTGTCTCTCTCTCTCTGTCTCTCCTCTGTCTCTGTCTCTGTCTCTCTGTCTCTGTCTCTACTCTGTCTCTGTCTGTCTCTCCTGTCTCTGTCTCTCCTCTGTCTCTGTCTCTCCTGTCTGTCTCTGTCTCTGTCTCTCCTCTCTGTCTCTGTCTCTCCTCTCTCTGTCTCTCCTCTGTCTCTGTCTCTCCTCTGTCTCTGTCTCTCTGTCTCTCTCTGTCTCATCTCTGTCTCTGTCTCTGTCTCTGTCTCTCCTCTCTCTGTCTCTCCTCTGTCTCTGTCTCTCCTCTGTCTCTGTCTCTCTGTCTCATCTCTGTCTCTACTCTGTCTCTGTCTCTCCTCTGTCTCTGTCTCTGTCTCCTGTCTCCTGTCTCTGTCTCTCCTCTGTCTCTGTCTCTGTGGGCAGCTTGTGTTACACTTGATGAATGGGCTCCATTAAGCAGATCTATTGTGGTGGGCATGTTTGTGACTAATTCTGGGTTTACAGCTGCTATGGAAACCATTTGCAAGGTGTTTACACTGTGTTTTCATTCTCCCTAACTTGCTTGATTCTGTTGTTGTACTGTTGGTATACAGTACCTTGTTGTTTTTTTGTATGGTGTGTAGAGGTAGATATATTTGCATGTCTGTCTGGCTCTAGCTTGTCCAACACTTTGATGTATTCTCATTGGTTGGATTGGCTTTCTAGGCCTTACAAGGAAAATGAACACACACTCTGTTGAGTCACACTCTTCGACATGTCGACACGTCTCTGCATGGCATTACTTTGAAGACTTGACACAGCTGCAATGCCTACTTTGTACGAGAACCCATTCAATGTGTTATTTACTGATACTGATTTGATTTGAGATGATATTATCCAAACATGACTTCTCTGGCAACACCTCCCATCATCCCTAGGGGGAAAGTTATTCTATTCATGTTTTTTTGTTGAAAAGCAGAGACCGACTTCTTACACGTGTGATAACATGTACATAACATAGGTCTCTAAATGAGTTGGAAGTAACCAGAGGGGCTGTCCGTCCGTTTTGGCACAGGGGTGTCCTGCGGCCCCCCTCTCCACGTGGCCAACGGGGTGGTGCGGGGGGCAGTGTTCCAGTTCGGGGACGTGGCCGTGTACTCGTGTTTCGGAGGGTATGCCGTAGAGGGCCACGGCAGGAGTATGTGTCTGGAAAACAGGACCTGGACCCCCCCTCCCGTCTGCAGAGGTAGAGAGACTGCACCCCTACTGCGACCTAAAAGGAGGGCATCCTGTCTACTCCTGACACCTTGCGTGCCTTCCCCTCCGCTTCACCAGTCCCTTGTGCTGTACACATTCCCTACTCTGCCCGTACACACTTCCCACTTTACTTGTACATACTATACAGATCCTAGGGTTGCCTAGGGATGCCTGTCTCTATGGCACCGTCTGTTGGGTGGCTCTGTGGTTTGAACCATTTCTATAAAGAAATGCAGTTTTTTCGAATGCTGTCTTTATCCCAGTGCATGAAGTTGCATGGTCAAGGCCAATCACGGCACGCCTACCAGTATCATTATCTCTTTTCTATTTAAACAGTACTAGCTATCTTAACTGAATGCTTTCTCTTCTATGGAGCCTCTCTACACGTCAGATGGGGACAGTTTGGAGGATGTCTCAGTACTTTGGCTTCAATCAGGTGTGTGTGTCTTCCTGTTCTCTCCAGCGGTATGTTGGCTGCAGTGCCTGAACGGAGGGGTGTGTCACAGACCCAACACCTGTTCCTGTCCTGAGGGGTGGATGGGTAGACTGTGTGAGGAACGTAAGTATTATCAATTACTCAATCAACCAATCACATTTATTTTGGATGGATGGGCAGACTTGAGGAGTGTGTGTGTGTGTGTGTGTGAGAGAGAGATTTTTTATCTTTATTTCACTTTTGTATATTATCTACTTCACTTGCTTTGGCAGTGTTAACACATGTTTCCCATGCCAATAAAGCCCCTTCAATTGAATTGAAATGAATTGAGATCTCAGTCCCTCCTCTCATCACAAATAAAGAGTCAGTCAGCGAAAGTGGATCCACACTGCAGCCAGGAACAGACACACACTGTTTCACTGACTGTGGAGGAATGTACTCAGCCAGCTTTACACAGCCAGAGTAGAGTATTATGGACTCACATTAGATCGTCTAAAATCACAGAGACACATAAGGAAAATATTTCCCCATCTGTCTGAAAATGTTCAGACTTTTTGTGTACTCCGTCTTCAGGGTTGGGTAGATTACTTTCTAAATTACATCTATTGCAGGATAAATAAATCAAAGTTAAAGTTTATATAACTGTCCATATATGGATGTTACATTTTATTTTATGGGTTGGTTATGTAGGCTTCTTCTAACCTATCGCTCTCTAATACATATAATATTACGATAAAATTATATCTTTACATTAAAAACCAAAGTCTATCAGAATTCCAGTCATTCTAATAAATGTTATACCCCTTAATCTTCAAGAATAGGACTTGGAAATATGGAAGTATAGACTAGCCAAAATGTTTTACCTGAGCATAACCCCAAAACAAAGGACTTATTTGCCAGCCGTACTTTGTTGTTTATGATTTTGTTGTTATGGAGGACCGATTGGGCTCATTGATTCCAGTTGAAAAATAAATGCTGCGCTCACTGAATGGCATGCTTTCAGCACAACTGAAAAATGTATGTCCTCTACTGCATTTGCTATAGGCCTATTGTTTACCTTTTTGTTGGTGACACTTTGATATCTTGATAATATGCAGCTGTCTAAAGGGAAAATCCACAGATGAAACAATAGCAAAATGCCACCCCGCCTCTGTTTTGGTAAAAAGCTGAGGGATGGGCCTGGAGAAATGTAACCACTCTCAGATTAATAGACAGAGCTACGGATGCAAGGACTGACCATCTATGACATAAAAAGGATTGTTTTAACCATGTTATGAGGCCAAACAATGTTTGTTTACATTTACAATGTTTACAAACATAGGAGAAAAACAAGTTTATATTTTGGGTTCTCATGGAGTGTGACAGTTGAACTAAGCTCATGAGGCATTTATAAGTTATATTCTTCAAGTATCAATGTATATATATAATATATATATATATATAAGTCCAAAAATGGATGTAGCAACTACAGATTGCCCCTTTAAAAGTTTGTGAGTTTGAGCATGTGTCCATTAGGCATATGGATTTATTTTATCAGCATGAATTAGACTGAGCAATAAAAGCCTCACTTTTATTCTGTAGGCTGGGATCTGCACTATGCAGCTGTTTCAAGAACGCATTTTCACTGGCTGTCCACTGGTTTCAGAAACAATGATTGATCGGCACCTTAAACTTCTTGAATTCAACCATTATTGGGTTCAAATACACATTTAAATGTGTGAACAACCATCCACATCAAACACAATCCTTAAGGCACAAATAGCTAAATAAGAGAGCAGCAGTGTGATTCACATTAATGTGCCATGTAGGTATCAATAATAAGTGATATCTGTATCATCGTAGACGACACCACTGATGTCATCCTTACCTACAAGCGGTTATTCAAGTTGGATAATCTTTGGATGCCGACAGCAGTCACACCATTGGAACACATAGCTTGGACTGTAGTCTACAAAAGCCTATTCCTGCTCTTTTCCCGCGATCCATCTAACACATTTGCGGTGTCATCATAGTGGTCTCTGACTTGTGGTCAGAATCGCTCAGGTGGAACAAACTTAAAATTACCCCTTTTTTCAATGTTTGATTTCAATGTCATTGAGAAAACAGAAGTGCCAAAGATGTTTTTGATTACAATATTTTTGCTGGTAACATAACGGATTTCAGATACCTTTTTTTGTAGTCCCTTACATGTAACGGATTACATGTAGTCTGTTACTCCCCAACCCTGTCTGTCTTCCCCAGTGAGAGAGGTTGAGCCTGAAACCCTATTCACACAGTAGAGAGGTTGAGCCTGAAACCCTATTCACACAGTAGAGAGGTTGAGCCTGAAACCCTATTCACACAGTAGAGAGGTTGAGCCCGAAACCCTAGCCAGTAGAGAGGTTGAGCCTGAAACCCTATTCACACAGTAGAGAGGTTGAGCCTGAAACCCTATTCACACAGTAGAGAGGTTGAGCTTGAAACCCTATTCACACAGTAGAGAGGTTGAGCCTGAAACCCTATTCACACAGTAGAGAGGTTGAGCCCGAAACCCTATTCACACAGTAGAGAGAGGTTGAGCCTGAAACCCTATTCACACAGTAGAGAGAGGTTGAGCCTGAAACCCTATTCACACAGTAGAGAGGTTGAGCCTGAAACCCTATTCACACAGTAGAGAGAGGTTGAGTTTGATACAGTGCATTCGGAAAGTATTCAGACCACTTGACATGTTCCACATTTTGTGACGTTACAGCCTTATTCAAAAATGGATTTTTAAAAAACGTTCTCAATCTACAAATAATATCCCATAATGCCAAAGAAAAAAACTTCAACATCACATGTATATAAGTATTCAGACCCTTTACTCAGTACTTTGTTGAAGCACCTTTGGCAGCAATTACAGCCTTGAGTCTTCTTGGCTATGACACTACAAGCTTGGCACACCTGTATTTGGAGAGTTTCTCCCATTCTTCTATACAGATTCTCTCAAGCTCTGTCAGGTTGGATGGGGAGCGTCGCTGCACAGCTATTTTCAGGTCTCTACAAAGATGTTAGATCGGGTTCACGTCCGGGCTCTGGCTGGGCCACTCAAGGACATTCAGAGACTTGTCCCGAAGCCACTCCTGTGTTGTCTTGGCTGTGTGCTTATGGTTGTTGTCCTGTTCTAGGTGAACCTTCACTCCAGTCTAAGGTCCTGAGTGCTCTCAAGCAGGTTTTCATCTCTCTGTACTTTACTCTGTTCATCTTTCCCTCGATCCTAACTAGTCTCCCAGTCCTTACCGCTGAATAACATCCCCACAGCATGATGCCACCTTTGTTTCATCAGACCAGAGAATCTTGTTTCTCATGGTCTGACAGTCCTTTGGCAAACTCCAAGAGGGCTGTCATGTGTATTTTACTGAGGAGTGGCTTCCATCTGGCCACTCTACCATAAAGGCCTGGTCGGTGGAGTGCTGCAGAGATGGTTGTCCTTCTGGAAGGTTCTCCCATCTCCACATAGGAACTCTAGAGCTCTATCAGAGTGGCCATCAGGTTCCTGGTCACCTCCCTGACCAAGGCCCTTCTCCCCCGATTGCTCGGTTTGGCCGGGCGGCCAGCTTTAGGAGTCTTGATGGTTCCAAACTTCTTCCATGTAAGAATGATGGAGGCCACTGTGTTCTTGGGAACCTTCAATGCTGCTGACATTTTTTGGTATCTTTTCCCCAGATCTGTGCCTCGACACAATCCTGTTTCGGAGCTCTACGGACAATTATTTTGACCTCATGGCTTGGTTTTTGCTCTGACATGCACTGTCAACTGTGGGACCTTATATAGATGGGTGTGTGCCTTTCCGAATCATGTTCAATCAATTGAATTTACCACAGGTGGACTCCAATCAAGTTATAGAAACATCTCAAGGATGATCAAACATGCACCTGAACTCAATTTCGAGTCTCATAGCAAAGGGTCTGAATAGTTATATAAATAAGGCATTTATTTTTTATACATTTGCAAAAATGTCTACTAAACCTGTTTTCGCCATGTCATAATGGGGTATTGTGTGTAGATTGACGAGGAAAGGTTTTTATGTAATCCATTTTAGAATAAGGCTGTAACGTAACAAAATGTGGAAAAAGGGAAGAGGTCTAAATTCTTTCCGAATGCACTGTACACAGCAGAGTAGTACACTACATAGAGAATTAGGGTGCCATGTTGGACGTAGCCAGAGAGAAAGCTACTCTTTGACCACCGCTTCCTACCCACAACACACACAGCTTGCCTGTGTTGAATGACCCCAGAGGTTTAGTCCGTGTGGTGAAACACATAATTGTTGATGACTCATCATGTGGTGATGGCTTCCAGTTTATGTTTGTGTCTCTCCTCCAATCAAATCACAGCTATCTGCATCCTGCCGTGTCTGAACGGCGGGCGGTGCGCGGCACCCTACCAGTGCGAGTGTCCCACGGGCTGGACAGGGACGCGCTGTCACAGTGGTAAGTATGTGAGAGTATGTCACAGCGGTGGGTGTGTATGTGTTGTCTTAATTTTGTCGGTGAGGAGTGTGTGTGTGTTTGTTTGTTTCACAGTGGTGAGTGAGTGTGTGTGTGGTTCAGTGAGTGTGTGTGAGGAGCTCATTGATGTGAGACACAGATGTATCCCTAATGTATTACCTCCTGAGTGGGTTTCCACTTTGTGACTACAATCTAAGCATACTTAACTACAGTAGGGGCCTTAGCTTGTGTGGAATGTTGAATAGCACTTTTGTAAGGAACATATTATCGTGTGGCTTCTAGGGAGATGGGAGATGGGGACGTCACCAGGTTGTCACTGATGAAAGCAGTGGAGCAAAAAGCATTAAACAAAGCTTTTGAAAAAGGATTTTAAAAATGAAGCTGCAGATATTTTAGGAAGTTATCTTACTGTGAGCTGTCCCAAAACTACTTCAGTTACCAGATAACTTTGAGTTTTCTTAAAACACTTTTTCTTAAAAGAAGTAATAGGAGTTTTTTCCCCCCACACCTCATAGTTAGGATGTAGCTGCTTAGAATGAATACAGTATTGTGTTCTAGACTGGTGATGATTTGTCAGACTACAGAGCATTGAAGCTGTAAAACTGAGAATAACAACAACATCAGAAGATATTGCAGCCCGTTACTCCCACTGACCTTAGTCAATAGCGCCTGATAAATTATAGGGCAACAATGTTATTGAGAGCAGTAGCAACATATTTGCAGTTCTCCATGCTAACGTTATATTTCAGAAAAACACTGCAGTAGAAAGGATTATCTACGCATAACGAGCAGCTCATTTTAAAGACCCAAGATGCTACACCACAGAACAATCTGAAAATCGTCTCTCGGCAAGTCCAGCCCACTCATTATCTCAGCCAATCATGGCTAGTGGGAAGGTTCTTGTCTTTCTCTTTGGCTAAACCAAATAGGCTCATAATTTAACAAGTTTATTGGTATTTACAGATGGCATAAACGTTTGGTATTAAGTCACATGAAAGTTCACATGTTCCAGAAGGCATTTCTGACAAAAAACGCATTTTGAAAAAATCTGCCTAGTTTCCTGAATCGAGTCACATATGGACAGGAGTGCAGGAGGAATTTTTTAAGTGACATCAGGGAGAGAATGAATGATCCGAGGTACTTATCCATCCATTCCTGTGTCAGCGTGCGTCATACTGTAGACTACTGTTGCCGTAGTAATGCACGTCTGTGACAACCGAGCGCTTGCAGTGACAGGCAAGTCCAAAGTCCAAAGCAATCACTACTATCATCGTAGAAGCATGGACTGAAACATGACCCTTTCCTATAGACAGACTACCTCTTGGATTGTTAGGCATACTGTTCAATTCAATTCCATACAACTTTATTAATCCCCGAAGGGCAGTTAGAAGGGCCTCGTCAGTGCGTGGCGACAACATGATGTCTACTGTACAGTATGCCAGTGTGCTTTTGTTCTCTCAGACATGATGACATCATTTGTTGACTCAGTAATACTGAAACAAAGCCACTACCTTTCTTCTCTTTTTCTGTTCAATCATTTTTAATTTTTCTGTTCAATCATGTCCTGTTTGAAGTAAATGTTTGTCTGCATTTCAGGAGAATATGGGTGTGGAAAACACCGCTTTGATAGTGTTTCCCTAGAAAAAGGGTGAGACCAAGTTATTCTGCCCAGAGGGAAGACCACATTGCCAGTTCGCCTGAGTAACCAAGGGTTCTACCAGGAAACATCTGTTATTATGAGGAAGTCCTGTAGATGAGATTCTGACCCTTACTGAAAGTGTGGGTGTGTGTCCACACCTTCTCCCTGTTACTCATTTAGTCAAAGGCAGGGGCGCAACTTTCATGTTCTGAAATTGCATTTTTGTCCCCACCCAGTTTTATAATTGGAAAGTGATACAAAACGAGGCAACAGTGTGCTTTAGGACCATGCAGACGCCTCCGAGCAGTCGGGTAGGCTGTCTGGAGTAAAAATATAATTATGTCCCAACCACTTCTAAAACCAAAGTTGCTCTCCTGGTCAAAGGCAATAACTGCCTCAGCCTTAGGATAGTTATTGGTCAGGTGGATGCAAAGCTGATAGAGTGTGTGTGTGTATATATATATGTGTTGAATGGTTTACGGTTTTATTGACAGTGTGTGTATATATATATATATGTGTTGAATGGCTTACGGTTTTATTGACAGTGTGTGTTTTCACAGCGGTGTGCTCATCGTCCTGTCTGAACGGTGGGAGGTGCATCAGGCCTAACAGGTGTCACTGCAGTCTAGGGTGGAGCGGGCACGACTGCTCTAGGTGACAAACCACACACACACACACACACACACACAGACACACAGACACACAGACACATACACACTACCAGAACAACCAGTACTACCAGACCACCAGGTACTACCAGACCACTCTGTACTACCAGACCACCAGGTACTACCAGACCACCAGGTACTACCAGACCACCGGGTACTAACAGACCACCAGGTACTACCAGGCCACTCTGTACTACCAGACCACTCTGTACTACCCGACCACTCTGTACTACCCGACCACTCTGTACTACCAGACCACTCTGTACTACCAGACCACTCTGTACTACCAGACCACTCTGTACTACCAGACCACTCTGTACTACCAGACCACTCTGTACTACCAGACCACCAGGTACTACCAGACCACTCTGTACTACCAGACCACTCTGTACTATCAGACCATAAGGTACTACCAGATCACTCTTTACTACCAGACCACCAGGTACTACCAGACCACTCTGTACTACCAGACCACTCTGTACTACCAGACCACCAGGTACTACCAGACCACCAGGTACTACCAGACCACCAGGAACTACCAGACCACTCTGTACTACCAGACCACTCTGTACTACCAGACCACTCTGTACTACCAGACCACTCTGTACTACCAGACGACCAGGTACTACCAGACCACTATGTACGACCAGACCACCAGGTACTACCAGACCACTCTGTACTACCAGACCACTCTGTACTACCAGACCACTCTGTACTACCAGACCACTCTGTACTACCAGACCACTCTGTACTACCAGACCACCAGGTACTACCAGACCACTCTGTACTACCAGACCACCAGGTACTACCAGACCACTCTGTACTACCAGACCACTCTGTACTACCAGACCACCAGGTACTAGCAGACCACTCTGTACTAGCAGACCACTCTGTACTAGCAGACCACTCTGTACTACCAGACCACTCTGTACTACCAGACTGCCAGGTACTACCAGACTGCCAGGTACTACCAGACTGCCACGTACTACCAGACCACTCTGTACTACCAGACCACTCTGTACTACCAGACCACCAGGTACTACCAGACCACTCTGTACTACCAGACCACCAGGTACTACCAGACCACCAGGTACTACCAGACCACTCTGTACTACCAGACCACTCTGTACTACCAGACCACCAGGTACTACCAGACCACCAGGTACTACAGGACCACCAGGTACTACCAGACCACTCTGTACTACCAGACCACTCTGTACTACCAGACCACTCTGTACTACCAGACCACTCTGTACTACCAGACCACCAGGTACTACCAGACCACTCTACTAGCAGACCACTCTGTACTAGCAGACCACTCTGTACTACCAGACCACTCTGTACTACCAGACCACCAGGTACTACCAGACCACTCTGTACTAGCAGACCACTCTGTACGACCAGACCACTCTGTACTACCAGACCACTCTGTACTACCAGACCACTCTGTACTACCAGAACACTCTGTACTACCAGACCACTCTGTACTAGCAGACCACTCTGTACTACCAGACCACCAGGTACTACCAGACCGCCAGGTACTACCAGACCACCAGGTACTACCAGACCACTCTGTACTACCAGACCACTCTGTACTATCAGACCATAAGGTACTACCAGATCACTCTTTACTACCAGACCACCAGGTACTACCACACCACTCTGTACTACCAGACCACTCTGTACTACCAGACCACTCTGTACTACCAGACCACTCTGTACTACCAGACCACCAGGAACTACCAGACCACTCTGTACTACCAGACCACTCTGTACTACCAGACCACTCTGTACTACCAGACCACTCTGTACTACCAGACGACCAGGTACTACCAGACCACTCTGTACTACCAGACCACTCTGTACTACCAGACCACCAGGTACTACCAGACCACTCTGTACTAGCAGACCACTCTGTACTACCAGACCACCAGGTACTACCAGACCACTCTGTACTACCAGACCATTCTGTACTACCAGACCACCAGGTACTACCAGACCACTCTGTACTACCAGACCACTATGTACGACCAGACCACCAGGTACTACCAGACCACTCTGTACTACCAGACCACTCTGTACTACCAGACCACTCTGTACTACCAGACCACTCTGTACTACCAGACCACTCTGTACTACCAGACCACCAGGTACTACCAGACCACTCTGTACTACCAGACCACCAGGTACTACCAGACCACTCTGTACTACCAGACCACTCTGTACTACCAGACCACTCTGTACTACCAGACCACCAGGTACTAGCAGACCACTCTGTACTAGCAGACCACTCTGTACTAGCAGACCACTCTGTACTACCAGACCACTCTGTACTACCAGACCACCAGGTACTACCAGACCACTCTGTACTACCAGACCACTCTGTACTACCAGACCACTCTGTACTACCAGACTGCCAGGTACTACCAGACTGCCAGGTACTACCAGACTGCCAGGTACTACCAGACCACTCTGTACTACCAGACCACTCTGTACTACCAGACCACCAGGTACTACCAGACCACTCTGTACTACCAGACCACTCTGTACTACCAGACCACCAGGTACTACCAGACCACCAGGTACTACCAGACCACTCTGTACTACCAGACCACTCTGTACTACCAGACCACCAGGTACTACCAGACCACCAGGTACTACAGGACCACCAGGTACTACCAGACCACTCTGTACTACCAGACCACTCTGTACTACCAGACCACTCTGTACTACCAGACCACCAGGTACTACCAGACCACTCTACTAGCAGACCACTCTGTACTAGCAGACCACTCTGTACTACCAGACCACTCTGTACTACCAGACCACCAGGTACTACCAGACCACTCTGTACTAGCAGACCACTCTGTACTAGCAGACCACTCTGTACTAGCAGACCACTCTGTACTACCAGACCACTCTGTACTACCAGACCACTCTGTACTACCAGACCACTCTGTACTACCAGACCACTCTGTACTAGCAGACCACTCTGTACTACCAGACCACCAGGTACTACCAGACCGCCAGGTACTACCAGACCACCAGGTACTACCAGACCACTCTGTACTACCAGACCACTCTGTACTACCAGACCACCAGGTACTACCAGACCACTCTGTACTACCAGACCACCAGGTACTACCAGACCACCAGGTACTACCAGACCACTCTGTACTACCAGACCACCAGGTACTACCAGACCACTCTGTACTACCAGACCACTCTGTACTACCAGACCACTCTGTACTACCAGACCACCAGGTACTACCAGACCACCAGGTACTACCAGACCACCAGGTACTACCAGACCACTCTGTACTACCAGACCACTCTGTACTACCAGACCACTCTGTACTACCAGACCACCAGGTACTACCAGACCACCAGGTACTACCAGACCACCAGGTACTACCAGACCACTCTGTACTACCAGACCACTCTGTACTACCAGACCACCAGGTACTACCAGACCACCAGGTACTACCAGACCACACTGTACTACCAGACCACCAGGTACTACCAGACCACCAGGTACTACCAGACCACTCTGTACTACCAGACCACCAGGTACTACCAGACCACTCTGTACTACCAGACCACTCTGTACTACCAGACCACTCTGTACTACCAGACCACTCTGTACTACCAGACCACTCTGTACTACCAGACCACTCTGTACTACCAGACCACCAGGTACTACCAGACCACTCTGTACTACCAGACCACTCTGTACTACCAGACCACTCTGTACTACCAGACCACCAGGTACTAACAGACCACCAGGTACTACCAGACCACTCTGTACTACCAGACCACCAGGTACTACCAGACCACCAGGTACTAACAGACCACCAGGTACTACCAGACCACTCTGTACTACCAGACCACTCTGTACTACCAGACCACTCTGTACTACCAGACCACCAGGTACTACCAGACCACCAGGTACTACCAGACCACTCTGTACTACCAGACCACTCTGTACTACCAGACCACTCTGTACTACCAGACCACCAGGTACTACCAGACCACTCTGTACTACCAGACCACCAGGTACTACCAGACCACTCTGTACTACCAGACCACCAGGTACTACCAGACCACTCTGTTCTACCAGACCACTCTGTACTACCAGACCACCAGGTACTAACAGACCACCAGGTACTAACAGACCACCAGGTACTACCAGACCACTCTGTACTACCAGACCACCAGGTACTACCAGACCACCAGGTACTACCAGACCACTCTGTACTACCAGACCACCTGGTACTACCAGACCACTCTGTACTACCAGACCACTCTGTACTACCAGACCACCAGGTACTACCAGACAACTCTGTACTACCAGACCACTCTGTACTACCAGTCCACTCTGTACTACCAGACCACCAGGTACTACCAGACCACTCTGTACTACCAGACAACTCTGTACTACCAGACCACTCTGTACTACCAGACCACTCTGTACTACCAGACCACTCTGTACTACCAGACCACCAGGTACTATCAGACCGCATAGTACTGCTTGATCACACACAGATCAAAATATGTCAGGAACATCTCTTGTCAGGAATGGCAAATCATAACATTAATAATGCTCATAAGGAAATCATTATCTCTCCTCTCTTCCCCTTATCCTGAATGAGGCCTATTTTGTGTCTGTGTCATCATTTGAAAGAAACCCTAGTACAGCAATACAAAGTGACCTACTATACAATCTCTCTGTAATGTGAGGCACACTCACCAGAACTAGGCACAAACAATATTTGAAATAATTGAAAATACTTTACCGGCAGTGCTTGATTGAGCATGCCTGGCATAATCAACCACTAGAATAGTCCCAAAACTGCAAACCCGCCCATGGCACTATTGGCAGGCTAGAGCAGACACTCAAAGTATGTTGTAAGTTTTCATGTAGTATTTGAACCCAGGTCTGTGTCTCAGCTCAGCTCTCCCTCTCTGTCTGTTGGAGTTGGGCCAAGGTATGGCTGGACAGAGAGGTTCAGTACTAACTGGGCACATACGGTGCATTCTGACATTATTCAGACCTCTTCCATTTTTTCACATTTTGATACTTTACAGCCTTATTCTAAAATGGATTAAATAAAATAAAAATCCTCATTATCAACCTATAATGACAATAACCTATAATGACGAAGCGGAAACAGGTTTTAAGATTTTTTTTAGCAAATTTCATACAAATAAAAAACAGAACCTTATTTACACAAGCATTCAGACCCTTTGCTATGAGACTCGGAATTGAGCTCAGGTGCATCCTGTTTCCATTGATCATCTTTGAGATGTTTTTACAACTAGATTGGAGTCCACCTGTGGTCAATTAAGTTGATTTGACATGATTTGGAAAGGCTCACACCTGCCTATATACAGTAAAGTCCCACAGTTGACAGTACATGTCAGAGCAAACACTAAGTCATGAGGTCGAAGGAATTGTCGGTAGAGCTCCGAGACAAAATTGTGTCGAGGCACCGATATAGGGAAGGGTAACAAAACATTTCTGCAGCATTGAAGGTTCCCAAGAACACAGTGGCCTCCATCATTCTTAAATGGAAGAAGTCTGGAATCACCAAGACTCTTCTTAGAGCTGTCCGCCCGGCCAAACTGAGCAATCGGTGGAGAAGAGCCTTGATCAGGGAGGTGACCAAGAACCCGATGGTCACTCTGAGAGCTCCAGAGTTCCTCTGTGCAAAAGGTGAGAACCTTCCAGAAGGACAACCATCTCTGCAGCACTCCACCAATCAGGCTTTCATGGTAGAGTGGGCACACGGAAGCCACTCCTGAGTAAAAGGCACATGACAGCCCGCTTGGAGTTTGCCAAATGACACCTAAAGGACTCAGTCCATTAGAAACAAGATTCTCTGGTCTGATGAAACCAAGATTGAACTCTTTGGCCTGAATTCCAAGCGTCACTTCTAGAGGAAACCTGGCACCATCCCTACGGTAAAGCATGGTGGTGGCAGCATCATGCTGTGGGGATGTTTTTCAGTGGCAGGGACTGGGAGACAAGTCAGGATCGAGGGAAAGATAAAACGGAGCAGAGTACAGAGAGATCCTTTATGAAAACCTGCTCCAGAGCGCTCATGACCTCAGACATGAGCGAAGGTTAACATTCCAACAGGACAACGACCCTAAGCACACAGGCAAGACAATGCAGGAGTGGCTTCGGGACAAGTCTCTAAATGTCCTTGCCTGGCTCAGCCAGAGCCCGGACTTGAACCCGATCAAACATATCTAGAGATAGCTGTGCAGCAACGTTTCAACCAACCTGACAGAGCTTGAGAGGATCTGCAGAGAAGAATGGGAGAAACTCCCCAAATACAGGTGTGCCAAGCTTGTAGCGTCATACCCAAGAAGACTCAAGGCTATAACCGCTGCCAAAGGTGCTTCAACAAAGTACTGAGTAAAGGGTCTGAATACTTATGTAAATGTGCTATTTCAGTTTTATATATATATATATATATATATATGGTCTGTATATATATATATATATATATACATGTGCAAAAATGTGTAAAAAACATGTATTTTTATTTTGTCATTATAGGGTATTGTGTGTAGATTGATGAGGGGAAATAACAATTAAATACATTTTAGAATAAGGCTGTACATAACAAAATGTGGAAAAGGTTAAAGGGTCTGAATACTTTCCGAATGCCCTGTATCTGATTAAATGGGAAGATGTACAGTATCTGGCTGACATGCCACTCTAACAGAGAAAGCTAATCTGACTGAACATCTAGGTAAAGATAGTGTCAGAAATGTCTTTTCCAGGTGAAAACTCTAATTCCAATGTACTGCTAAACTCAAGGCTGACAGATATAACTGAATGAGAAAACCTCTCTCTCACTTCTGGTTGGACTCTGCAGAAAACCATTTGGCTATGAGCCACACTGCAGGGCTATCCATCCATTGTGATGACACTTTTTTTTTGTTGCCTACTCTCTCACTGGGAAAACAGCCAACTGGGCTTGTTCAAACCCCAACAGTCAGATGAAAACAGGCAGGCACCGAGTAGTTTATAACTACAGGACTAATGGCAATGTTTTCTACATTTAAAATATCAAGACATAAATAAAAGGTTTTGAAAATGACAAATGATTTAGTCTAATAGTCTTTTTCATTTTCTCTCAACTTTACAGGAAAAGGAAAACAGGATATTATAATATTTAAGACCATTCAACGTGAAAGAAGATTTCGCTCTCCGTGAAGGGAATTTTGTGTAATTATTTCATAAATGTAAACCATGAATTCTGTCCCCCACCCCTCCCAGGGAAACAAAAACAGAAACATTTTGTAAAATAAAGCTGTATTTTTTTCATATAGAAAATGAACAGTATTAAATATGCTGCTATACTGGTATGATGTGTAAAAACGATGTGATTGTCCAATGTATATGTGTAAACTATCCTCTCGTTTTTATTAAAGCATAAAATACAACTGAATCGGTTCCATTCACTCCAACTATATCTTCCTCAATGTTTTTCAGAGCCAAGCCTATGTGAGCAAGTGAATGGCATCAGATTGCTATATCGTATGATTAGCTGATATGTTAAACACCTAAGTGTTTGCGAGATCTGGCAGGCGTCTGCATTGTAGTTGGGCTGGAACGCCACTAGTACCTCATCTCTGCTGTTGGGTGTTGTGACGCTAAAGCATGTCAGGTGCCGGCAGTGGGTCTCTCCATGCCTTTACTATAGTTCCCTAATGATCCTTCTAGAATCAGTGTACCAGCAGCGTACCACCCTGCAGCAGTTTGAAGCTAAGCAAGGTTGATCATGGTTGGTCCCTGGATGGGAGACCAGATGCACAGATTACACAAGCATTTCGCTACACTCGCATTAACATCTGCTAACCATGTGTATGTGACAAATAAAATTTGATTTGATGCTGCTGGAAGTGGTGTTGGAGGGCCAGGAGGAGGAACCCTTTCCTCCGGTCTAAAAAAATATCACAGTAATTGAGGACATTGCCTTGTGTCGGATGCTGTCTTTTGGATGGGATGTTAAAATTGTGTCCGGACTCTCTGTGGTCACTAAAGATCCCATGGCACATATTGTAAGAGTAGGGGTGTTAACCCTGGTGTCCTGCTTAAATTCCCAGTCTGGCTCATATACCATTGTTGTCACCTAATCATCCCCAACTTCTTAAAGCACTATGAATATTTTATTTAACCTAGTAAGTTGACAGAACAGATCCTAATTTACAGCAAGGCAGTGCCTTGATCATCCCCTAGGTCATTGCTGTAAATTAGGATCTGTTCTGTCAATTTACCGGGTTAAATAAAATATTCATAGTGCTTTAAGATGGATGTTGCTTTAGATTGCGTCTTAGGGCTCTATTCAATCAGATCTGCATAGAGGTTGTTTTGGCTTGGAGGTGGAACTGCATTAGAGCTGCAAAATCTACATGAGGTTCCTGGCATTATAGCTAATGGGGACATTGCCATTGGCTGCACAGCGTCACATTAAGTGAAATCCAAATGCAGCCTTGTTTACAAATTCAAACACCGCAATGTGAGATGTAGGCTAATTTACACCTCAATGAGGATGATAAATCCTCATTTCACTTACTATGTGCATAATTTCTATATAGCCTACGCTTTTTCATTCTGAAAGTCTAACACGACTGGGATGGGTGTGGCGTCGTGACAAGGACTAAGACGGCTCCAATGCAGTTACACCTCAGACGCCAGCTATGCAGCGGTCGGCTATCGCTTGATCTGAATCTAGGCCTTAAAGCACTCTCCCTTTACTGTAGTTACTACATGATGCTTTAGAATGTATAGCATCTTAGACTACACATTTCTAAGCTATATTTTCATACCTACTAAATCTAGATAAACATTAGGCTATAAAACACAACATGCAAATGGGATGCTCAATTCTAGTCTAGAAAGTTAAATATACAGTTGACTACTGCGCCATGAAGAGTAGTGCAACCCTAGTACATTAACTCATCCCCCAAAAAAAAGATTTAGGGAACTCATACCAGACGTCAGCATTCATCTTAATTTATTGAATCCACCCACTTCGACAGAACATTCAAAATCCCAACAGCATTGCTCTAATATATAAAAATACATTAAAATATTATGGTCCTTTTTAAAAATGGAGATAAACTCCTGACCTGAATAAGAACGACTAATACACTGGAGGATTTAGTGGCATGGTTTGGTATTAACATTTAATAACAATTTAAAAAATAATAATAATTGAATTAAAACAATGTTTTGTTGTACATATGGTGGGAATTGGGACTATAGTGGAATTATTCCTTCAAGGGGGAGTTCGGTCTAAAGACAGTTGGTTGGTGGCGTTTGTACAGCGTCAGTGCAGATGTGCGTGTCAGCCTCTTCCTCATGACCTCAGAGTGTTGACCTTCTCCTCCAGTTTGGCTTCGTTGGACCCAGAGAAATCATCCACCTGGGAACGACACCACAGGGAATTCTAATAGCACTTTCAACGTACCACAATTACATTCAATAACAGGCTAGTACAGCGGTACAGCCGACTGTTATACTAAATATAATACAGTCTTTACCCCGAGAGGGAAATCAACTAAAGCGACCATAAATTGTGTTACTCCTTTTATTATTTATAAAAAAGGAAAAGACAAGAAAATACCCACCTTTTTCTCATTCTTATAGAAATGGAACGTCGGCATGCATTTGATGTCACAGTGTTTGGCCACATCCTGTAGGAGGAGGCAGAGTGAAGGGTGATTAAAACGTAGACCAAACAAGCAATATATCATGACAGATCAACCAATAGAGGCCAAGTCTTTGATCGCTGCATCCTCTGAAGATGGAGAGGGTCAGTTCATGGCTTGAGCGGAGAGAGATGGGTCAGAGGATGGTAGATAACGGTGACAGAGTCTGCTGATGATCTTGTAGCTACTGGACTTCTCTTCCACTCTGTGTAGCAGACACTTGGCTGATGCTTCATCAGGTCTGGGCGCCAGAAAGATCGCCACTCACAGTTCAGAATAGTAGCCAGTCGTCCTCACTACGTGCCCTCTGCCTCAGCATTCCTCTGCTGCATCTCCCATTCCTCTCAAATCCCTGTTGTACATTTATTTTTATGGCTATCAGAAGCCATGCTAAAAAAGGTACAATAGTAGTGTAAATAAACAGGCTCCCTCTATTAAAAGCACATTGATGTGGTTGAGTATCACCCAGTAAGGAACGCCTTAGTTCTGCAGGACAGGTTTGTCCTAACTGACTGGGCAAATCGCCTCAAACCTTCTGTAATAATATTCAAGGGAAAAGCAGGTTTTGGAACCCCCCTCCGTACACCCAGCCACACAGTAGTCTACATACTATATGACCCAACACAGACAGCTGAGATGACTGACTCATGGGTTCAACCCAGTGTCTGGACTGTACAAAAACACGCGAAGCCACTTCCCTTAGCCACAGCAACCCCAGCTCAATGCAACAAAGTCACAATTGGATAGTAACCTTTCACCTGAAAACTGTCGGCCAGCCAGACAGCCGGCTCGTCTACTGACCCCACATTCCTAACCAAAGTATTCTCTCGAGTCTTGTACTTCAAGAGATAGCCTCGTGGTGTTTCCCAATAGATCTACATACATGAGGTCTAGTCAATGTTAGGCAAGCCATCCATCTTTACAAAGAGTTTTCTGTATTCAAATACACCAACTGGACTGTTTGTACTAATTCACAGAAAATCTGATAACGTCCCAATTCATCACTTCAACCTCCAGTACATAATGCTCAAGCACTTTCAACAAGAGCTATTAACAGTTGTTCAATGTTTGTGGAACACACACACACACACAATTGACTCACCGCTGCCTCGTCCACGTCCACCTTGAGGAAAACCACATTCTTGTTCTCTGGTTTTTCCGAAAGCCCCTGTAGAGGAGCAGAGCACACAGGTTAAACGTCAAGGGTCAGCAAGGCAGCCCCAATGGGTAAACAGGCCTAGCAGTGTACTGCTGGCTAAACTAGGATTCCAAAATTATATTAGCTTCCCCATAATCCCCAGGTTTTCCAGAAATCCTGGTTAGAAGATTCCCGGAACCGGAGGGGAGGGGGGAATCCAGAATCCTCCACTTGGGAATTTTGTAACCATTATCTCAACCAGATGAGTCAGACACAGCAGCTCATGTATCCACCTGTCTATTATTGATCCAGAGACATACCATACAAGGGGTATTGATGGAGGACACACACCATAGGTTGATTCACATCTCCACTTGAATGCTACGTAATGTGAGTATTGATCCAGTTTTTCGTTTTAAATAGTTTTTGACAAGGCCCTACTTCACAACCCTGCTCTGCCTCAGTGGGCTTATGACTGATCATCTCAGCATTGTTCATTAGCATTCTGTTTACAGTCTATAATAAGGGCTCTTCACTTGATAAGCGCAATGTTCCAAGTCCTAGGAGGCTTCCTCGACGGTTGCCAAGACGACATGGCCACCACAACACAGGCTACATCCTAAATGGCATCCTATTCCCTACATAGTATACTACTTTTGACCAGAGTCCTACGGGCCCTGGTCAGAAGTAGTGTACCATGTAGGGAATAGGGTTTGCACACTGTTTTTTCTTCTTCCACAATATCTCTGGCTCAGACCAACCAACCCCTTCAGGTTCCCCCTACTTGGCATGAGGCCTCTCACAGGAGACCATCTGACAGCTACAGCTAGCAGGGTGCATCTTAACTAGACTAGGCACAACTGGGCCTGTATTCATAAAGCATCTCAGTGGGAGAGCTGATCTAGTAACAGATCCACCCCGTCCTTGTAATCATATTGATTATGATGTAAAAATGCAGAACTGATCCTTGCTCAGCACTCCAAGTCTAAGACGCTTTATGAATACGGACCCTTAGAACAAGATCAGAAACTAAATCAGAAGAACCTTCCCGCATGAGTAATGGTACAGCTCAGCTAGAGACGTTGAGTGTTGGACCACTCACTTTGAAGAAGGGTGCAATGTTCTTGCAGGGGCCGCACCAGGAGGCTGTGAAGTCCACTACCACCAGCTTGTCTCCTGCTTCCTTCAGGGCACTGAAGAAGGAATCCTACAGAACAGTAGAGAACACATTATTCATTAAAACTGTGAGGAAGAGCCTACAGAACACATTGTCCAGCCACAATGAGAATGACAAACATAGAATATGTTATTGGCCATCAACAATGTCTGGCATCAGAAGAATATAATACTTTTTGGTTGATATGAACATGATAGTGGTTTATAGGACCTTGTTTAGCGCCAACCTTAAGCCGTTTGAGGCTAGAACAGGACTTTGATAGACTATCACACACACGATGATTGACAGGGGGCACTGTGTTGAAGCCACCATACCGCCAGCTTGGCCCTCCCTCACATTGTAAAAAATATTTAGGAAGCTATAGAAATGCATTTATTATGTCTACATTTGTTTTTGACACATATTATTATATTATTACACACACCTAAATGCATACTTTCAAATGATATAATCTGAACTAAACATAACATACTTTAAGGAATGTTTCAGATTACTAATGTTACTGTCCTTACTACAACAACTTAAATACCTGTCATTTTTTCCTTTAAATACTGTAGAATTTCATTAATTCCTATGAACGAGTTCCTACCGGGGAGTGCCAACATGGCCGACCAGTGGCTTCAAAACCTCTTAACGGCCAATACATAACAGTAATCCAGGGTTTATACACATCACTGCCCGGGACTGATTCCATCTGCCTGACACTTAAAACATTGCAACCATGATGATGCAACACAACCACTAAAAGTCCAGGTTATCTGGAATTTACACATTTAATAGCTAAATACAACACTAACTGGAACGGTGGCGATTTAGCCAGAAAGTCAGAGGAGATTGAAAACGTTTGCCTAGTCCAGATAAACCTAGCCAGTTAGTTGCATATTAGGAATGAACATTCGATGACAGGCGCAGCGGCGTGATCGTTATAAACGCTTCAAAACCCCCAAACTGAGTTGGATGATCAATCAAAAGAGCTATGCCCGAAGCAAAAACATGTCTTACCTTATCTTCAATTTCG
The DNA here is from genome assembly GCF_018296145.1 of Oncorhynchus tshawytscha. Lineage (NCBI taxonomy): Eukaryota > Metazoa > Chordata > Actinopteri > Salmoniformes > Salmonidae > Oncorhynchus > Oncorhynchus tshawytscha. Next base: position 18,348,869 of record NC_056438.1, on the reverse strand, counting down.
ATAATCATGTTGATGGTGGTTTATTGGCGGTCTGTTACAACACAATACTAAGCTCCTTTGACAGCAAGCGGCTTTCAGTGTGTGAAGTGACGCTGCCGGGTTTATAAAAGCCGCGCATAAGCCCTGCCCCTCGTGGGCGATCCACGAGCCAACTGCTTGACGGGGATGACAATAGAAATATTGTGCTTCAAGCAATGCAAATTATACATTTTCATATTTTGTGTGTAGATTAGGCTATTTCTCAAGACTTGGGTCATTCAAATGCATTGAAAACCTGAACATAGAATTTTCTGGAATGAATCAAAAGGGACCACAATTGGTTTGACTATATGAATGCTGCATATTGTGTAGGCAACATGTACAATAGTTTATTCCACAAATCACGGTGACTTGACAAATTCCTGGTTTACTACAGAACCAGCAGGGGATTGGTTGAGAGAACCTGTGAGTCAAGAAGCAGGGTCAAATAGCATTGGAGCTGGGAAAGTAATAGCGCTGAACATTCAAATCAAATGAGAAAGTAATTTATTCTGTGGATTGATGGACCAAAGTGATCTGAATTAATCAAATACATTGTAATATTCCCATCAGATTACATTTTTGGTATGAATCATGCTTTCCTTCCATGGTGATGTACACGACAGGCTCTCACCTTGGTCTTATTACAGAAACGAACATCTTGTCACCTGAACTCTACTGAAATCCAAATCAGTAACTAAAAATAAAGACGTCTCATTCATATCAAACAAAGGGATGTTGTAGACAACTAAGGGGAGATAGACCTTACACTATTGTTTTGGATCCACTCAATGACAGCATAGGAGCTTCAAAGCCCTGGGTCACATTCATTAGGGCACACCGTAGTAAATGTTTTCAAATGGAAAAGGAACGTTTCTTACTGGACAATTCCAGGTAGTCCCTCACCGTTTTAGTCCTTTTTTACTGCCATTTGGTACCTAACGAACAAAGTCCTTTCTTCCTGCTTTGAAGGAGATGAGAAGCATTAATTATGAGCAGAGTTATTTTTAGAGCTATAGCCTGCAATAAGACAGAACAACCTAGGTCTGTGGTAGTGTGGCGATGCACATCTTGCCATTACTACTAGGTCGCCTACGAAACACCATCAATTCATTTGACTCTGATCTGTGAGTAAAACAATGAAGTCAGACAACAAAAGCCATAAAAACACTTTAATACTTCATACAAAGTAAACATTTGGATTCAAGGACGGACTATGATGTGAATGTATAATAAGGTTGTGCTACGAATGCAAATTAGAAAAATGATTTCAGAATGCAGTGTCATGGTTATAGTTAGGCTTTCCTATGGGAATGTTCCTTGAATTCTAATCCAATGATAAAGTTTAGATGGCTTCAATGGATACTCTAACAATGGCTTTTCCAATGTTTTCTCCCTGCAGCATTCCCATAAAGGCAGCAGGCATGTTCTCAAAGCCTTGAGTGACATGCTCACGACACTGCAGTTTCCCCTGTGGATAAAAACATAACATTAACAGGTCTATAGTCTCTGATCGTCACAGACATTTCATATTGTAAATATGAATAGCTCGAAATGAGATGAAGGCTCATTAAAATAACAGGGTGTACGGCTAACAAGACATCTACACAATATGTAAAACATGGCGTGCGAAATTGTTACCCAATACAGCATTTTCATGATTCTGAACTTCAGACAGTTTGTCTGTTTGTGTTTTGTGCTAACATTCCACTCCTTGTATTCCATGTCATAAGCCAAACATGTCAGAGCACAAAGGAGTGTAATGTTAGCACAAAACACATCTGGATTTCAGGCTAGTACTTGCCTCCCTCTTCCAGGCCATCAGTCTCCTCAGAGCCTCTTGGTTCTTATGCTCCCACCTGCCCACCAGGAAGCCCTCCATCTTCAGCTGCTTAAAGATCATGGTCAGGTGGGGGTAGGGGCCTGTCCGAGAGCGAGAGAGAGATAAAGAAAGGGGGAGAGTAAGAGAGAAAGAAGTGAAAGAAAGTGAGAGAGTGAAAATGGGAGATATTGAGAGTAAGAGAGAGAGAGTGAAAGGAAAAGCAAGATGAGGAAAGAGATTATAGAGAGTGTGTAATATAGGCAAAGGAAAACAAAGATCCAATATGCTTCTTCATTCATTTTTATGCAATGAAACCAGGGGAGGCTGGTGGGGGGAGCTATAGGAAGACAGGCTCATTGTAATGGCTGGAATGGCATAAATGGATCCGTTCCATTTATTATATTCCAGACCATTACAATGAGACTGTCTGCCTCTAGCTTCCCCCACCAGCCTCCACTGAATGAAACATTCAGCTGGCAACAGCATTCTGAGTGTAATACTGGCTAATTGCGCCCTCTAGTGGAATATTGAAATGAGCACAGTCAGTGCACAATCTCAACACTCACAGCATATAAAGGTAACACAAATTACAGAGTTATGCAATGTAGAGTTGTGTATATTTGAATGGGTTCTTTAAAATGTGCATCTCTGTAAGTAAAGGGAGCGAGAGCAGACCTGTTTGTGGAATGGTTTCATTGTATGTTGAGATGCCCCCGCACAAGGCTATCCTTCCAAACTCCTTCATCTGAGGGATGGCCACACTACAGAAAGGGCCTCCCACCTATGAAAATGTGGAAAATGTAAGTTATATCCAGGTAAATATGTTAGGATGAAATACCCATTACGAAACACTGATATCGTCCGACACTGTATATCTGTCTAATGATATTAAAACTAGAGTGAAATACCACTTTAAAACTAAAGAGTAGCAGCCATATCTAACAATATTACAAGTATCAGAGGGAATTATTATATAACTACTTAATAAAATTGTATTGAAATACTTTACTACAACCAAATACTTTATAACTACAATATAACCTACGTTCTCAAAGAAGCAGTGGTATCCGTCAGGTGAGGCACTCTTCAGGGCCTCCTCCAGAGAGCTGACTGTTATGTAGTTGAAGGCCTCATCGAAGCCCAGCTCCTTGAGGAAGGCCACCTTGGTGTCAGAAAAGAGAAAAAGACAAAGGAATAAACAAAAAAAAGTTAAGGAAAAGAAAATTAAACAATTTAACTTAATCAAGTGCTGCGCCCTTTTTTAATCAAAGGATAAAGACAAAGAAACAGATGATGACCATTGCGTTTTTGCCTCCCAGTCTTTCATTCAAATCCCTTTTTCATTCTTACCTTGGCGTCAGACCCGGTGGAGCCCACCAACCTGCAGCCCTTGATCTTAGCGATCTGGCCCACAGTGGAGCCCACGGCCCCAGCTGCAGCGTTCACCAGGAGGGTGTCTCCAGCCTGCAGCCCCAGCACCTCCTCCAGACCGTACAGGGCTGTTAACCTGCAATCAGATTACAAGGGAATAGAATTATATACAACTTTATAGTCCATTGAATACAGTCATTTGTCTTTCAAAGTTTTTAAATTCTCAAACCCCCAGATGAAGGGTTGTGATTCCATATATTGAAACTGTTTAAAGAGTGATCAAACAGTGGAGACAACACTGGAGACCACATAAGGTCTGTCAGCCAGTAGTCAGGGCACCAGAGGGAGAGCTCTTTAATAAGAAGTTTAACCATAGAAGAGTCACCCGTGTGGTCCAGTGGGAACACTCCCATCAGAAAGCACACATGTACAACCAAAATGTTCATGAGGCAAATCCCCACCTCAACCTTTCTCACATCCTTGCCTTTCTCTCTCTACTTAAAAACACAAGCAGTAGCATCAGATGGATGCTCATCTGAATTGTGACTCATTCAAACGGTTTAGAGTTCAGCGGAAAAGGACCGTAAAATGGTGACCGGAGACATCTGTGGCCCAAATCTTTGTTTTTATCAAACTCAAAGAAAAACATACAGATGCTTTTCCTGGCAGACTTGAGGTCAACATTTAATCTGTCATGAAACAGCTTTGCTGCAAATTCTCCAACACTAGCTCAAACATTAACTGTTAGTATCCCTCCTTACCCAGGCCCTTCTTCTGACCTGAAAACATAAATGTTCCACACTTTGTGGCCAGTGGTGATTCATGCCATAGTAACTCGTTGTTTTTACTATTCTCCCTCGGCAGATGGGTTGCCTCCCACATTAACAATGCTCTGACATTCTGGATGAGTGCGGTTGCCCTCGGTCCCGGATTTCTGAGACTTTTACCCCAAAATAGAAGCCACTGGCACTCAGAAAGTCCCCCATTCCTTACCCAGGCATGCCGATGGCCCCCAGAGCCAGGGACATGGGGACCTCCTGTGGCCAGTCAGACAGAAGGCGTGTCAGGCCTGTCCCATCAGACACAGTGTGTGTCCTCCAGCCACATCTACCAACCACATGGCACCCAATTGGGAAGGCTGAGTTGTTGCTCTGGATCACCCTAGAAAACCACACGCAAACAAATAAACAAACTGATTTAACTAGGGTAGTTGATCATACTTAGAGTGTAGATAACAAGTCTGTGTCTTCGCAAAGTATGCCTAATGAACAAATCTCCCATTGAATGTGTTTCTAGTCACAGAGAAGGTTTAGTCTGGGACTACGACCTTCACCCTCAGTGGTTGCTAAACGGTTTATCTAGAGACTCATTTGAATACATATGAAAATGTCAAAGGAAGCAATCTGCACATATTCACAAAGATACTTTAATGACAGTATTATAGGAAATAAACTCAGTAAAGTCATTTAAAAAGCCCTGGGGAGAGAGTGAATGCAGGGGAGAATCATTTGGTTCTGTGTACGTATCCAAACAGACTCACTCTCAATAACACACTTTGTCTGTGAAAACACATTGAACCATTCACTTGTGGCAGGAACGGAACCTCAGAGTACACTGCCAAGTGCATTCAATTTGTTTTCTTACAACTGCAGTCACGAATGATAATCTACTGCCTCAGAAATGAATAACAGGTGCAGAGCCCATTCTCTTCCAGTAAACGGTAGGCATGCATATCCTCTCATGGTAGATGAAAGGCAGTTAACTTAGGCCTGCATCCCAAATGGCAACGTATTCCCTACATAGTGCACTGCTTTTGACCAGGGCCCACTAGTGCACTATGTAGGTAATAGGGTGCCATTTTGACGTGGACCGGTTTATTTTTCTTACTTGGCCACTTGAGTTCCGATCATCACTCCCCCCTCTTTCATACGCAGTCGGCTGAATGGTCTGGAAACAACCACAGAAGAACACATCAGATGAGATGTTTTCTGTCAGCAAATCTACTGAAGAACTGTGGTTTAGCAAAGTCAAAACTGTTCAGTGAATAATAACATAGTTTTCCTTATAGATATCACATTACATGAAACATGACCTAAATGGAAAATGTTAGGGGAATCCAACCCCGTCCCCTTTGTCTTTTCTCCCCTACCTCATGTATGGATCCACACTGAGAAACAGTGCCTCGAGAAGCACCTCTGAAACAGACAAAACAACAACGTATGGCATCACTCATATCAGCTTCAGTCAGGTACAGGAATCTTGTACTCAGTGCAAGTACTAGTCCAGATGATCGAAGTCAATGTGATGAGCTCATCTCCACAGGTGTTAGTTTGTTACCTCCATCTTTAGGCTCTGGCTGCTGCTCCAGCTTCAGCTCAAAGTTGCTGTCCTCCGGGAAGCCTTCAAAGTGACGGGCCAGGACCCAGGTCTTGGATTGAACCATGGCTCTTTGCTTTGGACAACTGTGAACTAATATATTATTTACTTACTTGCTTTCAATACAATTAAAGATAACTGAGCCAAAGATAATCTTGGAACATTTTCTACTTTTGCATCCTAAATTTAGCAACATGTCATGCATACTAATAGGTAGCTCTAAACTAGAGCAAACTAAAACTGTAGGTTGAGATATGAACAGGATGACGAGAAACTACAGTTCTTCAACAAAGGATGCATGTTATTCAAAGACTGTTGATCAGCTGGTAAGCATGACACGGTAGTCTGTGCAGTAAAGAGTATTGTGCCAGCAAAAACAAGCATGCATTGATTTACAGTACTAAAAGTAGCCTTAAGTAGGGTGCTATTTAGAATAGCAAAATTCACATTTATCCCACAGCACTAGGTTAGCTAGATAAAGGACTTGCAGAACCTAGCCGAGTGCCGTGCATTGTTGCCAAATGAATACCGTGCAAGCCCGCTTTACAGCGGTCTGTCGACCGTGATAAAACGGGTGATAAAAAGCATTTCAACGGGTGATAAAAAGCATTTCTCTCTATCAATGCGTTTGAATGCCATACCTTGTCCAGCAAAACTCACCTCGAATAACGTATAAACAAATCACACTTCTAGGTCACTCTTCTCCGTGCAGAATGAAAGAAATATCAAAACGTACCTAGAAAGGTTAAAAGAGCGTGGGCAGGTAGGCTCGACTACTTTCTCATTGGCTGAACAAGTTGTTTAGCGGATCCCCATCGCGTGAAGTAAAACGTAATGTTGAGAGGGTGACTGATTTTGGATGAGAGCGCGACTGTCGCTTTTGTAGCAATGGTGATAAACGGCACGGGGCTAATTGAAAAATAAATCAATAAATATCCTAATGATATTGTTTCTTTAGTTGAACAATTTATGCGTTTAACATTTGATGAGCTACATAGATTACTGACGTGTGTGGTCCAACCATATCAGGCACCAGAGCCTGAACATGGGATTTGAGGTTTCGAGCGACTGAAGTATATATTTGTTATTATTTCGTTGTTTGTGTGGATCCATGTTAAATGTATCTTCCCCGTAGTGTAATTTACTTTTCTTTCGTGAATTGTTTCATCCCCGTCCAGTTGCTGGCGACAATACATATTTTGCGTCTAGTTCACCAATAACCCCAAAGAAGATGGTTGAGAGCGCGCATTTCGCTCGTGTAGCCGCTTCCTACCAGTTGAAAAACAAGAATTTAACAACGTAAAGTACCGGTGGACAAATTGATGCAGCTATTCACTTCAGGGACCTCAGGTGTTAGAATGTGCCTAGCGAGTTTACAGTAACGTTAGCTAGTTTATTATGTTAAACAACTTCTGTTCTTACTTAGGGTGTAAAGGTGACAGTTTCAGTGTCACGGGAGTTATAGTTCACAAACAAACTATATTCGGTTAAACATTTCTTCAACGCTCAACTCAATAATGCCGTTGTGATTAGTTTCAAATCCACGCCTCCTTATTAACGTGACCTACCGAACCAATGAACGATGGAGATTATTGACTGAGGACACGATCATCAGGGCGGAGAAGCTTTCATCCTGACAATTTCTAGGTCCTTTAGATTTCATATTCGAAATAGTTCAAACTGAGAGTTTACCCCTCATTTCTGGAACCATCTTCTCCACAGGAAATGGTCTTGTCTTGAAAGGAACAATTTAATTTATATTCAATTACTATGATGTTACAGTTGAGATAATATATCGATGATAATATTTTTTGTCAATTCTAACCATTCTCCTCACCTCTATATAAATCCCACCCTCACCCGGTTTGACCCTAATGTTACTGCCTCTATGACAGTGTGGTAGCCAGCCAGTATTTTATTTTATTTAACCTTTATTTAACTAGGCAAGTCAGATAATAATTTTATTTCATTTACAATGGCGCCTACCAAAAGGCAAAAGACCTCCTGCGGGGGCTGGGATTAAAAATAAAAGGATCAAAGATTATTATAACTAAACCAAGATAGACCACAGCCCATTGTTTCAAATGGGAACAAATGAGTCATAGTGGGCAGAACCATGCACTAGCTAGCCAGATCCTATTGGCACGTTCTAGCATGATTTCCGTGAGGGAACCTGTACTGTGTGAAGGGCACGTGTGCAATAACTCGTAGCGTTTGCACTCCTTTTAAACAATGCAATATTTTTTTTAACTTTGGCAAATGGTAAAGTCAATGAAACTTAGTCCACTCTGTTTTGTAACAGATTCTAGTTTTGGGAACAGAAAACTGTATTGAGATCAAATATTTCATTGATGAGAAAATGTTCCATCTTCGTTCCATCTTCTCCCACACAGCTCTCACTACCATCTTTGGTAGCCAAGCGTATGCTTCACATTTATACATCTGGTGAAATATCTCTCTCATTGTTCTATCTGTGGTAGGGTGCTGTCGTCATGTCAGACGGCAGTCAGTTTGTGGATGCGCTTGGTCGCTTAGGTTATCTGGGCGCCCTATCCCTGAAGGGCTCTGAGTTTGATTGGCTGTTTGCCTGTGCTTCGGAAAACCTCCACCTCCTTGGCTTTGTCTGCCACACCCTCAAGCAGGGCAACGTCCTTACCCCAGAGGAAGCCCTGGCCTTTATGGCGACTCCGTCAAGCCCATATTTGATCAGGCTGCCCTGGGCGATGTCCTCAAGACCTGTAGGCCTGCGGCTGCAAGTAGCATGGTCCACCCTTCCTCATCCTTTTCATCCTTGACAGATGGGGAGGTGAAAGTGGAAGACCTAAAGGCGGAGCTAGTTGCGTTTAAAAAGGAGAAGCCGCTGAAACAGCGGCGCCACAAGAAGCTTCAGGAGCTCGCCACCGCCCAGGCTGACGCTGCGCTCCGATTAGCCGCTCAGCAGGATGCGGCCAATGGCAGGCTGAAGGATGTCAACGCGGCGCTGGGGGTGGAGAATGCCGGGACAAATGCCGCACTACAGACCCTCACGGACGAGGTGAGGAAACTAGGATCCTACCTCAAAGTAGACCCAGATTCCAAGGAAGGAAAGACCCAGGGAGAGGCTGCTGCCTCGGCCCTCAGTACCCACCCACCAGGGCCCCCTGTCCTGTTCTCACTATCTCTACCAGGAGGCGCTGAACACCAAGGCCCTGGCTGCCCTCACCCAGCGCCAGTTCTTCCAGGGCATCACCCACATGGTGGAGACCTCCTGCTCAGAACGCTTCCAGTTCCTGGACCTCAGCCTCTGCGGAGATGGAGAGGGGCATGAGATAAAACTGAAGGATGGAAAAGAGTGGTGGAGCAGAGGAGGGAGATGGCCAGGCTCCAGTGGGGTCAGATTGTGGCCCAGCACCAGTTGTTCAAGGCCAGGGCAGAGGAAGAGAGAGCCAGGGCCGGGCTGGGGTGGATCACTGAGAACCTGCGGTCATTCACCAAGGTAAGGCACCTGTTTTGAAATTCTTTATCGTATAACCTTTTGGAATGCCCTTTTTATTGCAATTATTGGTATCACTATATAACATGTTAGTAAGGGCTGTGGGCATTGGATGGTTCATGAGAGTTGCATATTAACTCTAACTTCTCCCTCTCTCCTCTCACAGGGCACCACCACCAACACATCCTCTCTCCAGGCGCGTGAGGCTTTGTCCAGGCGCGTGAGGCTTTGTCCAGGCGTGAGCTGCAGGGCGTGGGGGCTGATCTGGAATAGCCGTGAAGCGGTAGGCCACACAAGCTCACACAACAGGACCGCAAAGTGCTGAAGCACGTAGCGTGTAAAAATCATCCGTACTCAGTTGCAACACTGACTACCGAGTTCCAAACTGCCTCTGGAAGCAACGTCAGCACAAGAACTGTTCGTCAGAAGCTTCATGGAATGGGTGTCCATGGCTGAGCAGCCTAAGATCACTGTGTACAATGCCAAGTGTCGGCTGGAGTGGTGTAAAGCTCGCCACCATTGGCCTCTGGAGCAGTGGAAAGGTGTTCTCTAGAGTGATGAATCACTCCTCACCATCTGGCAGTCTGACGGACAAATCTGGGTTTGACTGATGCCAGGAGAACGCTACCTGCCCGAATGCATAGTGCCAACTGTAAAGTTTGGGTGGAGGAGGAAGAATGGTCTGGGGCTGTTTTTCATGGTTCGGGCTAGACCCCTTAGTTCCAGTGAAGGGAAATCTTAACTCTACAGTATACAATATCATTCTAGAGACGATTCTGTGCTTCCAACTTTGTGACAACAGTTTGAGGAAGGTCCTTTCCTGTTTCAGCATGACAATGCCACAGTGCACAAAGTTAAGTTCATACAGAAATGGTTTGTTGAGATCGGTGTGGAAGAACTTGACTGGCCTGCAGAGAGCCCTGACCTCAACCCCATCAAACACCTTGAATTGGAACACCGACTGCGAGCCAGGCCTAATCGCCCAACATCAGTGCCCGACCTCACTAATGCTCTTGTGGCTGAATGGAAGCAAGTCCCCGAAGAAATGTTCCAATATCTAGTGGAAAGCCTTCCCAGAAGAGTGGACGCTGTTATAGCAGCAAACGGGGGACCAACTCCATATTAATGCCCATGATTTTCGAATGAGATGTTCGACGAGCAGGTGTCCACATACTTTTGGTCATGGAATGTACCTTTAAAAAAAAGAGAGAGGAGCGTGAATCAGAGAACCACCATTTGCCTTATGCAGTTTTTCACATCTCCTTCGCATAGATTGATCAGGCTGTTGATTGTGGCATGTGGAATGTTGTCCCACTCCTCTTCAATGACTGTATAAAGTTGCTAGATATTGGCGGGAACTGGAACACGCTGTCGTACACGTCTATTGAGAGCATCCCAAACATGCTCAATTGGTGACATGTCTGGTGAGTATGCAGGCCATGGAAGACCTGGGTCATTTTCAGCTTCAAGAAATTGTGTGCAGATCCCTGCATCACGGGGCCATGCATTATCATGCTGAAACACGAGGTGATGGCGGTGGATGAATGGCACGACAAAGGGCCTCAGGATCTCATCACGGTATCTCTGTGTATTCAAATTGCCTTTGATAAAACACAATTGCATTTATTGTACGTAGTTTATGTCCGAGGACCCTGCCCCCTCCTCTACCCCCATAGGGAGGTACTCCCTGGTCCTCCATACCCCCTCACAGGAGCCTCCCTGGAGAGAGTGGACTACAACTAGCCCCTAGGACTCCTTGTTGCTTCTTGCTGCTCAGAGAGAGATGCATCAGGTTCAGTTAGAGGAAAAACGTTTTGAAACAGAGGTACTACCTGAACGTGTCCAGTAAGAACACAGATTTTCATTCTCTGTCGACTGATTGGTTGCCTTTGGTCTTCTCCCACAGCTCACCTGAAGAGACAGCTCACATGCTTTATCCACTTCCCCTTGGAGAGTAGAGTATTACTTTATCAATCCCAACTTGGGTAATTGTTTTATCACAGCATTCATCATCAATGACGTACAACGACAGGACACACAACAATGACCAACACATGATAAAAAGACACAAAGGCACATGCACCAACCATATTATCCCTAAAAGAATAGTCTGATTGAAGTACCGTTTTCTATCCTACTCTGGGGGGAAACAGGCACCAACATTTTCCAATAGAAAGACCTCATAAAACAGTTAATTAATTACACGTATTAAAAAGCCTCATGGCTGTGGGTAAAAATGACTGTCTAAACCTCTCTGTGGAACATCTGAGCAGGATGAACCTGCTACTGAATCTGCTCCTGTGTGTCAGTCAGAGTGCTGTGGAGTGGGTGTGTGTCATCAGAGTGCTGTGGGGGGGTGTGTGTCATCAGAGTGCTGTGGAGGGGGTGTGTATCACCAGAGTGCTGTGGAGTGGGTGTGTGTGTCATCAGAGTGCTGTGGAGGGTGTGTGTGTCAGAGCCCTATGGAGGGGTGTGTGTCATCAGAGCCCTATGGAGGGTGTGTGTGTCAGAGCCCTACGGAGTGGGTGTGTGTCATCAGAGCGCTATGGAGGGTGTGTGTGTCAGAGCCCTATGGAGTGGGTGTGTGTCATCAGAGCCCTATGGAGTGGGTGTGTGTCATCAGAGTGGGTGTGTGTCATCAGAGCCCTATGGAGTGGGTCTGTGTCATCAGAGCCCTATGGAGTGGGTGTGTGTCATCAGAGCCCTATGGAGTGGGTGTGTGTCATCAGAGCGCTGGAGTGGGTGTGTGTCATCAGAGCGCTATGGAGGGTGTGTGTCATCAGAGCCCTATGGAGGGTGTGTGTGTCAGAGCCCTATGGAGTGGGTGTGTGTCATCAGAGCCCTATGGAGTGGGTGTGTGTCATCAGAGCACTATGGAGTGGGTGTGTGTCATCAGAGCACTATGGAGGGTGTGTGTGTCAGAGCCCTATGGAGTGGGGGTGTGTGTCATCAGAGCCCTATGGAGTGGGTGTGTGTCATCAGAGCGCTATGGAGGGTGTGTGTGTCAGAGCCCTATGGAGTGGGTGTGTGTCATCAGAGCGCTATGGAGGGTGTGTGTGTCAGAGCCCTATGGAGTGGGTGTGTGTCATCAGAGCGCTGTGGAGGGTGTGTGTGTCATCAGAGCCCTATGGAGTGGGTGTGTGTCATCAGAGCGCTGTGGAGGGTGTGTGTGTCATCAGAGCGCTGTGGAGGGGGTGTGTGTCATCAGAGCGCTGTGGAGGGGGTGTGTGTCATCAGAGCCCTGTGGAGGGTGTGTGTGTGTCATCAGAGCCCTGTGGAGGGTGTGTGTGTCATCAGAGCGCTGTGGAGGGGGTGTGTGTGTCATCAGAGCCCTGTGGAGGGGGTGTGTGTCATCAGAGTGTCTCTTGCTAAGATAGTGCTGTAGAGCATTTTGTCACAGACATTAAAAGATGTAAGCTTGTTTAAAAAGTACGGTCTGGATTGGGCGTTTTTGTAGATTCTGTAAGAATTCTCCTTCCAGTTCAGTTTGTTGTCCAGTATTACACCCAAGTACTTATACGAGTCAACAGTGACAATCTCTTCACAATTAATTGAAATGGGATTAAAAACATTTATTTTTCCTAAAATCTACCACTAGCTCCTTGGGCTTTAATACATTCAGGTGGAAGTAATTATCCTCACACCATTCCACAAAGGACTCTTGTATATCCCTTAGATGAGCATCGTCTCCTCTCATGACACAGCTTACTACAGCAGAGTCATCAGAGAATTTCTGTAAGTGTCTCAGTTCATTGTTGTGTGTGTGTGTGAAGTCATTTGTGTAAAGGGTAAACAGAAAAAGTGACAGGACCGTCCCCTGCGGCGCCCCCTGTGTTTGTACATATCCGATCTATTGATCAGGTAGTTCACAATCCATTTGTTGGTGTGTGGGTTTATGTGAATGTCCTTTAGCTTTTGGGCCAGCAAGCAGGCTCGTATGGTATTGAAAGCACTGGAGAAGTCAAAGATCATTGTTCTCACCACAGAGTCGGGCTTCTCCAGGTGCTCATATGCTCTGTGGAGGAAGTAGAGCAGAGCATCTTCAGCACCAGCTTATGTAAGCAATCTCGCAAAGGATCCAGATAGGCCTGTCAGTTCCAGGGCCCTGTCAGACCACCTCTCCCCAGCACAGAGCACCCTAGCCCCCTTAGAGAAAAAAGTCAACTAGGGCCTGTGGACCACCATCCTCCTAGCACCAGAGAACCACGTAACAAGCCGAAAGACTCAAAGTGAAGACTGGCACTTAGGAAGTGTAGATGGGGAATGGCAAGGTCCTGAACGTAGCCAAGAGGATACCACCGTAGCCCTGGAAGGCCAGAGGGAGAACCTGGCTAAAGCCCAGCCCACATAAATGGTTTCAGCTGGAGGAGGAGATGCTGACCGTCAGGCCCTAACTCTTGTAACTAAATGGCAGTTTGGAACTCTCCTGCTGCCTCTACCTGAAAGAGGCCAACGAGATGGCAGGCTGTGTCAGAGACCAGAAAGAGGGCTGATTTCACTTAATCAGAAATAGAGGAGAATGACATTGGAGTAAACGATTGGTTACAAAAGGATGGTTTTGGTGCAAGTCATACACTAGAGAGAGATGGAGGAAAGAAAATCTCTTTAGTTTGTTGCGAAGTTACTGAGAACCTCAGCCACAGGGATAGCGCAGAGAGCCACAGGGATAGCGCAGAGAGCCACAGGGATAGCGCAGAGAGCCACAGGGATAGCGCAGAGAGCCACAGGGATAGCGCAGAGAGCCACAGGGATAGCGCAGAGAGCCACAGGGATAGCGCAGAGAGCCACAGGGATAGCGCAGAGAGCCACAGTGTAGTTGAGTTAGTTGAGCAGCAGGTGGCGCTGCAGGGAGATAGCCCAGTCAGAGGAGTTAGTGACAGCAGGAGGACCAGGGGAGAACCCCAGAGAGTCCCCATGAAGAGGAAACTGCTCTTTTGTGACATGACTACTGACAATCAGAGAGGGTAGAGAGGTGGAGAGGGCGAAAAGATTGACTGCATGGGAGTGGCGGAGGGCGAAAGAAGAGCGGAGTCGGAAGGAGGGATGAAGAAAAAGAGATTGGAAGGACAGTGGCAGTACCAACCCCCACCACCAGGAGGTGTCCCCCTCACAAGGGCAGATGAGGGATGGAGAGGGCCAGGGGGTGACAGAGGGGGACATGGATGGGCCATTGGTGACTACTGCACAGAAGAACCGTGGAGGAAGCACAGGTTGGTTCAGGACACACTAACACATTACGCACAGAGTGGAAACATGGGTTAGTTCAGGTCACAGAGGAAACATGGGTTAGTTCAGGTCACACTAACACATTACGCACAGAGTGGAAACATGGGTTAGTTCAGGTCACAGTGGAAACATGGGTTAGTTCAGGTCACAGTGGAAACATGGGTTAGTTCAGGTCACAGTGGAAACATGGGTTAGTTCAGATCACAGTGGAAACATGGGTTAGTTCAGGTCACACAGTAACACAAACATGGGTTAGTTCAGGTCACAGTGGAAACATGGGTTAGTTCAGGTCACAGTGGAAACATGGGTTAGTTCAGGTCACAGTGTGGGTTAGTTCAGGTCACAGTGGAAACATGGGTTAGTTCAGGTCACAGTGGAAACATGGGTTAGTTCAGGTCACAGTGGAAACATGGGTTAGTTCAGGTCACAGTGGAAACATGGGTTAGTTCAGGTCACAGTGGAAACATGGGTTAGTTCAGGTCACAGTGGAAACATGGGTTAGTTCAGGTCACAGTGGAAACATGGGTTAGTTCAGGTCACAGTGGAAACATGGGTTAGTTCAGGACACAGTGGAAACATGGGTTAGTTCAGGTCACAGTGGAAACATGGGTTAAACATGGAAACATGGGTTAGTTCAGGTCACAGTGGAAACATGGGTTAGTTCAGGTCACAGTGGAAACATGGGTTAGTTCAGGTCACAGTGGAAACATGGGTTAGTTCAGGTCACAGTGGAAACATGGGTTAAGGTCACAGTGGAAACATGGGTTAGTTCAGGTCACAGTGGAAACATGGGTTAGTTCAGGTCACAGTGGAAACATGGGTTAGTTCAGGTCACAGTGGAAACATGGGTTAGTTCAGGTCACAGTGGAAACATGGGTTAGTTCAGGTCACAGTGGAAACATGGGTTAGTTCAGGTCACAGTGGAAACATGGGTTAGTTCAGATCACAGTGGAAACATGGGTTAGTTCAGGTCACAGTGGAAACATGGGTTAGTTCAGGTCACAGAAAGACATGTATCCAGATAAATGGTTTCAGCTGGAGGAGGAGATGCTGACTGTGGTTTGGTACCATTTGATACCGTTCCATTTATTCCATTCCAGCCATTACAATGAGCCTGTCCTCCTATAGAGCCTCCCACCAGCCTCCACTGTTAGAGATGGATGTTAGGGATTTTATGGGATTTTATATCTTGGACAAATTGGCACTTCTGTAATGAGCCACTAGATGGCCTTACAGGACTTTCAGTATTGTTCATAGATGCTAATTTAAGGCTGGTTTATCATTTTCCCTCTAATGGTTACTGTTGGGATTTGGTGAAGGGGAAGCTGATCCTGGAGCTGTTGACCAGTAATCTATAGGGCCCAGAGATTTCCCCCAACCACAAGGCCTGACTAGGAAAAACTCAGGGCCCCAGGCAGATCATATATATCACAGTGCTGATGAAATAAAGGGTGCGTCCCAAATAGCGCCCTATTCCCTATATAGTGCGTAACTTTTGACTAGGCCCTTTTTTGGACTAAACCAAAAAAGTGTGAATCAGGATACAGTGATTATAACTGACTCTGAACATGCTGACAGAGAATCAGTAAGGAAGCGTTCATGTGTGTGTGTGTGTGTGTGTGTGTGTGTGTGTGTGTGTGTGTGTGTGTGTGTGTGTGTGTGTGTGTGTGTGTGTGTGTGTGTGTGTCAGTAAACAGCTGAGTCAGGAACAGTAATGTATAGACAGGATATCAGACCTCAGTTATGTTTCAGTATGCAGTAAGGAAGTGTTTATGTGTGTGTGTGTATATGTGTGTGTGTGTGTCAGTGAACAGCTGAGTCAGGAGCAGTAATGTATAGACAGGATATCAGACCTCATTTATGTTTCAGTGAGTTTAATGACCTCACTCAGTATGCAGACACAGGGTCTGGCTTAAACACAAGCACAGATACACAAGCACAGATACACACACACACACACACACACACACACACACACACACACACACACACACACACACACACACACACACACACACACACACACACACACACACACACACACACACACACACACACACACACACAGAGAGAGAGACACACATCCCCTCTACAAGGGTAGAACCCCCTGGGGAAGACCCCCCTGGCTACTAACCACCACAACACCACTCAGGTGTTTTATAGCCAGAGGAACGCATATTGTTCAATCTGCAGTCCGTAATTCACACAACAACAAAATGGCCTCCCAGACGCCAGTTGTTTTGGTAAACACCTGAGTGATGGTGCTCGGGAAATGTACGATTTTAATAGTTGTGTTATGGTTGGTATCTCGCTCCCATGCAGAAAACCACTCAAACCACAACCCCCTGTCCCTCTCCCTGAAACCCTTTGAGATACATTGTAAATGCCACCCTATTCCCTACATAGTGCACTACTTTTGACCAGAGCACGGTGGATCCTGGTCCAAAGGAGTGTACTAGGGGGCCATTTGGAACACAGCCTTGAGAGTGAGTGAAACAGAGAGAATTCCCCCACTGCTCATCCCCCTTGATTTCCATGGAAATGGAAGAGTTCGACAGTATTGCACCACGGCACACCACAGCGTAGAGAAGTGATGGCTCCCTGTTGGGGGTTAAACTAAAAGGCCTGACGATAGTTTAACCCTCTAGTCTTTCCACTGTGTGTGCATGTCAGACCTGGGTTATTTTAATGAGATGCTTCAACTGCTTTTCAATACATTTCAAAACAAGTATTCAGATAGCCTTTGAAAAAACAAGAAGTTAATTGTCGAAATACACGTGGAAAGTACACCCATGCATTTAACCCATGTATTTGAAAATAGCATTTGAAATAAATATTTGTAATTACTTTCAAATACAATTTGGTTGGCTATTTGATTTTTTTTTACAATGAACAATTCAAATACTCAAATAAATGTACCTGTTTTGGACTGTGTATTTGAGAATACACAGGAAAACGTATTGAAATCACAACTAGGCCTACTCAAATGTGTGCATGCAGTGTTTGAGAGAGAGAGTGCTGGGCAGACCATGCAGTGTTTTAGAGAGAGAGAGTGCTGGGCAGACCATGCAGTGTTTGAGAGAGAGAGAGAGAGTGCTGGGCAGACCATGGTGCTGCAGTCCGCTTCCCTGCAGTACATAGATTCTGTATGGAGATGTGAATGGGCAGGGTGTCCAAATGGAGGATCTTACTCTCCATACTGGGTTATGGGCCATCCTTAGGGCTTCAGTGGCTAACTGAATACTGGCCTAGGGGGTATAGGACTCTGTAGAGGTACATAGTCAGCAGAAACTGTGTGTGTGTGTGTGTGTGTGTGTCAGCATGTAATTGTTTCTGTTTACAAGGAAATCAGCCGAGCTCTCCCTAGAGAGCTAAATCAGTTGAGGATGTTCTCTTGGTAAGCAGGGTATACCCCACTACACACACACACACACTGACTCTGAATTTGGATTCATTCAAATTCACACACTTTGCATAAAAATGTGGAGTTTCTTCCTATTAATAATGCAGGTATTCCAGTGGAGAGAGACTGGGTTAGATGGTTAGTCTGTTCTCTCTGGACTGTCTGTCTGACTGTCTGTTTTTCTGTCTAACTGTCTGGGACTGACTGTGCAGTAGAGATCACTGTCTGGGACTGAGCTGACAAGGTACAAATCTGTCGTTCTGCCCCTGAACAAGGAAGTTAACCCACTGTTCCTAGGCCGTCATTGAAAATAAGAATGTGTTCTTAACTGACTTGCCTAGTTAAATAAAGGTAAAAAAAAAACATTTAAAAAAATTAAAAGAGATCACCGTCTGGGACTGACTGTGACCTAGAGATCACTGTCTGGGACTGACTGTGACCTAGAGATCATTGTCTGGGACTGACTGTGACCTAGAGATCACTGTCTGGGACTGACTCTCTCTTTCTCGCTCTCTCTCTTATTCTCCTCTTGCTGTCTCTTCACCATTTCACACACACATTTTTCACCATCTTGCTGTGAAAGGAATTGAGAGAATAGAAAGGTTATAGAAACCATTTTATTATGTTTGCAATTGCAACAAATAATCTGCTCAGACCCCAACCAAGGAGCATCAAAAGTCGTGCTGTAAATTCACAGACAACACAAAGATTCCTTGATGCCCTTCCAGACTCCCTCTGCCTACCCAAGGACGCCAGAGGACGAAAATCAGTTAACCACCTAACTGAGGAACTCAATTTAACCTTGCGCAATACCCTAGATGCAGTTGCACCCCTAAAAACTAAAAACATTTCTCATAAGAAGCTAGCTCCCTGGTATACAGAAAATACCCGAGCTCTGAAGCAAGCTTCCAGACAATTGGAACGGAAATGCTGCCACACCAAACTGGAAGTCTTCCTACTAGGAAGTCTTCCTACTTGGAAAGACAGTACCGTGCAGTATCGAAGAGCCCTCCCTGCTGCTCGATCATCCTATTTTTCCAACTTAATTGAGGAAAATAAGAACAATCCAAAATGTATTTTTGATACTGTCGCAAAGCTAACTAAAAAGCAGCATTCCCCAAGTGAGGATGGCTTTCACTTCAGCAGTAACAAATTCATGAACTTCTTTGAGGAAAAGATCATGATTATTAGAAGGCAAATTACAGACTTCTCTTTAAATCTGCGTATTCCTTCAAAGCTCAGTTGTCCTGAGTCTGCACAACTCTGCCAGGACCTAGGATCAAGAGAGACACTCAAGTGTTTTAGTACTATATCTCTTGACACAATGATGAAAATAATCATGGCCTCTAAACCTTCAAGCTGCATACTGGACCCTATTCCAACTAAACTACTGAAAGAGCTGCTTCCTGTGCTTGGCCCTCCTATATTGAAAAATCTGCATCTGTCCTCGTGCTCCTAGACCTTAGTGCTGCTTTTGATACCATCGATCACCACATTCTTTTGGAGAGATTGGAAACCCAAATTGGTCTACACGGACAAGTTCTGGCCTGGTTTGGATCTTATCTGTCGGAAAGATATCAGTTTCTCTGTGAATGGTTTGTCCTCTGACAAATCAACTGTAAATTTTGGTGTTCCTCAAGGTTCCGTTTTAGGACCACTATTGTTTTCACTATATATTTTACCTCTTGGGGATGTCATTCGAAAACATAATGTTAACTTTCACTGCTATGCGGATGACACAGCTGTACATTTCAATGAAACATGGTGAAGCCCCAAAATTGCCCTCGCTAGAAGCCTGTGTTTCAGACATAAGGAAGTGGATGGCTGCAAACTTTCTACTTCTAAACTCGGACAAAACAGAGATGCTTTTTCTAGGTCCCAAGAAACAAAGAGATCTTCTGTTGAATCTGACAATTAATCTTAATGGTTGTACAGTCGTCTCAAATAAAACTGTGAAGGACCTCGGCGTTACTCTGGACCCTGATCTCTCTTTTGACGAACATATCAAGACTGTTTCAAGGACAGCTTTTTTCCATCTACGTAACATTGCAAAAATCAGAAACTTTCGCTCCATTTGTTACTTCTAGGTTAGACTACTGCAATGCTCTACTTTCCGGCTACCCGGATAAAGCATTAAAGCACTAAATAAACTTCAGTTAGTGCTAAATACGGCTGCTAGAATCCTGACTAGAACCAACATTTTTTATCATATTACTCCAGTGCTATCCTCCCTACACTAGCTTCCTGTCAAGGCAAGGGCTGATTTCAAGGTTTTACTGCTAACCTACAAAGCAGTACATGGGCTTGCTCCAACCTATCTCTCTGATTTGGTCCTGCCGTACATACCTACACGTACGCTACGGTCACAAGACGCAAGCCTCCTAATTGTCCCTAGAATTTCTAAGCAAACAGCTGGAGGCAGGGCTTTCTCCTATAGAGCTCCATTTTTATGGAATGGTCTGCCTACCCATGTGAGAGACGCAGACTCTGTCTCAACCTTTAAGTCTTTACTGAAGACTCATCTCTTCAGTGGGTCATATGATTGAGTGTAGTCTGGCCCAGGAGTGTGAAGGTGAACGGAAAGGCTCTGGAGCAACGAACCGCCCTTGCTGTCTCTGCCTGGCCGGTTCCCCTCTTTCCACTGGGATTCTCGGCCTCTAACCCTATTACAGGGGCTGAGTCACTGGCTTACTGGTGCTCTTTCATGCTGTCCCTAGGAGGGGTGCGTCACTTGAGTGGGTTGAGTCACTGATGTGATCTTCCTGTCTGGGTTTGGCGCCCCCCCTTGGGTAGTGCCGTGGCGGAGATCTTTGTGGGCTATACTCGGCCTGGTCTCAGGATGGTAAGTTGGTGGTTGAAGATATCCCTCTAGTGGTGTGGGGGCTGTACTTTGGCAAAGTGGGTGGGGTTATATCCTTCCTATTTGGCCCTGTCCGGGGGTATCATCGGATGGGGCCACAGTGTCTCCTGACCCCTCCAGTATTTATGCTGCAGTAGTTTGTGTCGGGGGGCTAGGGTCAGTTTGTTATATCTGGAGTACTTCTCCTGTCTTATCCGGTGTCCTGTGTGAATTTAAGTATGCTCTCTCTAATTCTCTCTTTCTTTCTCTCTCTCGGAGGACCTGAGCCGTAGGACCATGCCTCAGGACTACCTGGCATGATGACTCCTTGCTGTCCCCAGTCCACCTGGCTGTGCTGCTGCTCCAGTTTCAACTGTTCTGCCTGCGGCTATGGAATCCTGACCTGTTCACCGGACGTGCTACCTGTCCCAGACCTATTTTTGGACCATGCTGGTCATTTATGAACATTTGAACATCTTGGCCATGTTCTGTTATAATCTCCACCCGGCACAGCCAGAAGAGGACTGGCCACCCCTCATAGCCTGGTTCCTCTCTAGGTTTCTTCCTAGGTTTTGGCCTTTCTGGGGAGTTTTTCCTAGCCAACGTACTTCAACACCTGCATTGCTTGCTGTTTGGGGTTTAGGCTGGTTTCTGTACAGCACTTTGAGATATCAGCTGATGTACGAAGGGCTAAATAAATACATTTGATTTGATTTGAAAGGTTTTGTTCACTCTATTAAAGCTCATTATGTGTAACCGTCCTGTTTTCTAAACACAGCAAAATAGTAAATTATTTGGTTCCAGCATTCATCGTCAGGTCATTTGGAAAACGCCTGGGAGTTCAGAGGAATGGCAAGACCCTTCACAAGACTGAGGGAACCAAGGGCTTAGCCCTAAACCCTAACTCCCTGCATAGACCCCCAGCCAACCTAGGTAGGCTAAGATTGGGTGTCCCATTGGGGGAGAGAGGGTTAGAATCAACCAGGGACCATTCTAGTGCAGACACCCCCCAAAATCGACAAGCCAAAACTCCCAAACCATTCAAGCTGAAGTGAGCCAAACCTGGATCTAACCAGGGTCAAATCAGCCCAGAAACAGGACCAGAGGGGGGAAGCAGCTAGTGAGGCCCAGTCCAACCAATCCAAAGCTTGTCTGAACATAGCCATGTCCCAGAGAAAGGGATACTGGGAAGTTGAGTCCCGAGGAGAGGAGCAGGGTGCTGAAGGAGGCCAGGTAGACCAGTGCTCTGGTTCTAACCATGGTGTACCAGGATGGAACCACTCAGATGGACCCAGAAGAGGTGGAGAGGACTTCACAGATGGGGCGGCAGTTTTCTTTTGACACTCAAAGCAATGTTTCTAACCTCAGTCCAGTCTTAGACATGCTATTTGTGCAGTGTATATGCCTGTAGTTTTTATTGCCAAACCATGTAGTAATGCTACTGCTGTAAGCCTGGCAAGCATGTAGCGATTTTCTTCTTCCTCGGACGAGGAGTATGAAATATCAGACGAATGCGCAGCGTGGTAAGTGTCCATAATATATTTATTTAAACTGAACACAAAACAAAATAACAAAGAGAATGAACGAAAACTAAACAGTCCTGTAAGGTGCAACAAAAACACTAAACAGAAAATAACTACTCACAACCCATAGTGGGAAAACAGGCTGCCTAAGTATGATTCCCAATCAGAGACAACGATCGACAGCTGCCTCTGATTGGGAACCATACCAGGCCAAACACAGAAATACAACGCCTAAAATGCAAAACATAGAATGCCCACCCCAACTCACGCCCTGACCAAACTAAAACAGAGACATAAAAAAGGAACTAAGGTCAGGACGTGACAAAGCAAGGCTATAGTTGTGTCCCAAATTGCACCCTAATTCCCTATTTAGTGCACTACTTTTGACCCGGGCCCATAGGGAATAGGCACCCTATAGAAAATAGGATGCCATTTGGGACACCCATTATTTATGTTGTGTCTACTCTCTGTGTGTCCTACAGAAGCTCAGTCCATCAGTGGGTGGAGTGCTGGTCATGTTGAAGAAAGATTTGGACCAGAGGGAATGACACCAGTCTACCTCAGACTAGAACAAAAGCCTGCATGGGCCCAGAGCCACCAAGACCACAGCCTAGACCTCTAATAATAACAGAATAGTAATAGTAATAGCTTTTATCCAAAAGGACTTAGTCATGCAGCCATACATGTGTTGTTTTTGCGTGTCCACTGTGGGAAGCAGGTAGGACTGCATTCCCTTCCTGGAACTTCATATACTTTGAGAAGGAGACAAGCAGAGTGGAAGTGAGGAATCCAGGAAATACAATTGACATTCACTCTAGAAATATATGTATGTTTACTTTGCTGCTGTTATCATCATCTACTCTGGTGCATCTAGTTGTGAAGCGAGAGCCACAGGACCCATGTGGACAAGGAGGCTCTTATAATTATTAATTGTCAGTACAGGGACTTATCGCTGCTCTCGTCTGAGCCTCAGGCAAAGCTGATCTGCCTGCTACAGTATGCACACTTCACTGTCTGTGTGTGTCAGAGTTTGTTTGTGGTGCGTTATCCTATGTTTGATGTATTTTATCTCTGTTCTCGGAATAAAACAACAGAACAGGCACCAAAGGATTTCCCTCTAGCTTTCAGACAACACAGCCAGTGCGACAGTGTGTGTGGTACTTCTCTGTTTCTAAGCCTATGGAAATCAGTTATTCTATCTCAAAGAGAGATGCTCCATGTTCTGAGTGTGAGGTATTTTCATGGTGAGAGACGGATTTAGAAGCAGACACACAAGCTTATGAATACTCAATGGCTCCTCAGTCATCAATATCTGAAAATTCTTCTTATTCTCTTCCCGCAGTGGGGAAATTAAATCTGAAATACAATTTCCCTCCATCTCTCTCTTTTCTTGCTCTCTCATTTTTTCATTTGTCCATGCCTCTCTTTTTAACCACCTCTCTTGTCCTCCATTCTGTTTCCCTCCTCCCTTTCTCTCCCTGTCAGTCTTTGGTGTCTCTCTCCTTCTCATTCTACATCTGTATCTCTCGCTCTTCCCCTCTCTTTTCTCTTCCTTTCACTCTCCTTCTTCTCACTCCCTCTCTCCAGTCCTCTGCCTCTCTTTCCCATCTCTCCAGTTCTCTCTCTCTCTGCTCTCTCTCCAGTCCTCTCTTTCTCTCTCTCCCTCCCTCTCTCCAGTTCTCTCTCTCTCTGCTCTCTCTCCAGTCCTCTCTTTCTCTCTCTCTCTCTCTCTCTCTCTCTCTCTCCCTCCCTCTCTCCAGTTCTCTGTCTCTCTCTGCTCTCTCTCCAGTCCTCTCTCTCTCTCCCCCTTCTCTCTCTCTCTCTCTCTCTCTCTCTCTCTCTCTCTCCCTCCCTCTCTCTCTCTCTCTCTCTCTCTCTCTCTCTCTCTCTCTCTCTCCCTCCCTCTCTCTCTCTCTCTCTCTCTCTCTCTCTCCAGTTCTTGGTTTCTCTCTCCTCTCTCTCCAGCCCTCTCTCTCCTTTTTCTCACTCCCTTTCTCCAGTCCTCTTTCTCTCTCTCCAGTCATCTTTCTCCCTCCTCTCTCTCCAGTCCTCACTCCAATCCTCTGTCTCTCTCTCCTTCTCACCATCTCTGTCCAGTCTTCTGTCGCTCTCCACTTGTCTGCCTGTCAGTTGTTTAAAAGCACTGTCTGCTTCAGTTTGGCTTTTAATGTGCTTACGCTGTGTAAGTGTCAAACACACTGAAAAACAAACACATCAGTTCAGAATGTGGTTATGTTAGACCCTCCACTCTCTCCCTTTCAACTTGTTATTCCTCCCTCCCCCTGTCCTCCTCTGCATCCTCATCATGGATTCTGTGTGGGTAATTGTGAGAAACGTTTGGTTATTATTCCAAAGAACTATCACAGCAGCAATTAATCCCTGTGTGTGTGTGTGCCTGTGCTAATGTGTTTGTGTTTGTGTGTGTGTGTGTGTGTGTGCCTGTGCTAATGTGTTTGTGTTTGTGTGTGTGTGTGCCTGTGCTAATGTGTTTGTGTGTGTGTGTGTGTGTGTGTGTGTGTGTGTGTGTGTGTGTGTGTGTGTGTGTGTGTGTGTGTGTGTGTGCCTGTGCTAATGTGTTTGGGTGTGTGTGTGTGTGTGTGTGTGTGTGTGTGTGTGTGTGTGTGTGTGTGTGTGTGCCTGTGCTAATGTGTTTGTGTTTGTGTGTGTGTGTGTGCCTGTGCTAATGTGTTTGTGTGTGTGTGTGTGTGTGTGTGTGCCTGTGCTAATGTGTTTGGGTGTGTGTGTGGATGCATGAGTTAGTGATTGAGGCAGAACAATGCTCGTTCTTACTGCAACTCTCCTCCTTAACAGAAACAGACAAACTCTCTAAACTATTTATTTATAGAACACAGCAAGACTCAGGATACACACTATCCATCCCCCGCTGGAGACATCCCCCGCTAGAGACATCCCCCGCTGGAGACATCCCCCGCTGGAGACAACCCCCACTGGAGACAACCCCCACTGGAGACATCCCCCACTGGAGACAACCCCCACTGGAGACATCCCCCTGGAGACAACCCCCACTGGAGACAACCCCCACTGGAGACATCCCCCGCTGGAGACATCCCCCACAGGAGCCATCCCCCCCGCTGGAGACAACCCCCACTGGAGACATCCCCCCGCTGGAGACATCCCCCCACTGGAGACATCCCCCCCGCTGGAGACAACCCCCGCTGGAGACATCCCTCCCACTGGAGACATCCCCCACTGGAGACAACCCCCCGCTGGAGACATCCCCCCACTGGAGACATCCCCCCGCTGGAGACAATCCCCGCTGGAGACATCCCCCCTGGAGATATCCCCCCGCTGGAGATATCCCCCCACTGGAGACAACCCCCACTGGAGACAACCCCCCGCTGGAGATATCCCCCCGACTGGAGACAACCCCCACTGGAGACAACCCCCACTGGAGACAACCCCCCACTGGAGACATCCCCCACTGGAGACAACCCCCGCTGGAGACAACCCCCACTGGAGACAACCCCTGCTGGAGACAACCCCCACTGGAGACAACCCCCGCTGGAGACAACCCCCACTGGAGACAACCCCCACTGGAGACAACCCCCCGCTGGAGGCATCCTGTGGTGTGTGTGTTTAAGACTACTTAAGCCCTCTCTGTTTCTTTCTTTTTACAGTACTATAATGATAGTTCTTAACCCAGCATCTCTGAAGTTCTCATATCCTCTCTGGGATAGGCCCCCATTTTCTCCACTTCCTGTCTGACTGACGTGCCCAAAGTAAACTGCCTGTTACTCAGGCCCAGGAGCCAGGATATGCATATAATTGGTAGCATTGGATAGAAAACACGTTGACGTTGGTAGAAATGTTAAAGTAATGCATGAGACTATAACACAATTGATATGGTAGGAGAAAATCCAAAGAAAAAACAACCAGAATTGTTGTTTTTCTTTAGATCCCATGCTCTTCCAATACAACATATAGGGACAATGTTAAATCTGGCTCCCAGATTGCAATTCCTATGGCTTCCACTAGATGTCAACAGTCTTTGTTCAAGATTTCAGGCTTGTTTCTTCCCAAACGAGGAAGAATTTTGAGTTTTGGCACCGAGTCACAGTTGTAAATCAGTCGGTGGGCGTGTGATGAAGAGGACAAGCACATGCTAATTTTGCTTTTCTATTGAACATATTTCTTTCCATATGAAATATTATAGTTGAATTACATTTTAGGGTACCTGAGGATTAAATAGACACGTAGTTTGACTTGTTTTAACAAAGTTTAGAGGTAGCTTATTGGATTCCTTTGTATGCATGTTGAACGAGTGGATTACACAAATCGATGGCGCCAACTAAACTGACTTTTTGGGATATAAAGAAGGATTCTATCTAACAAAACAACCATGCATGTTGTAGCTGGGACCCTTTGGATTATAAATCAGAGGAAGATTTTCAAAAAGTAAGTGATTATTTAATCGCTATTTGTGATTCTATGAAGCCTGTGCTGGTTGAAAAACATGTTGATGTGGGGCGCCGTCCTCAAGCAATCGCATGGTATACTTTCGCTGTAAAGGCTATTGTAAATCAGACAATGCAGAAAGATGAACAAGACTTTAAGCTTTTAACCCATATAAAATACTTGCATGTACCAAAATGTTTAATATCCATAATTTGTATGATTATTTATTTGAATTGGCGCCCTCCAATTTCACCGGAAGTTGTAGACAGATGTCCCGCTACCGGGACGCCTATCCCAGTTAACCCCCTGTCCTCACAGCAAGCAACCCCCCCCTCTCTCTCCCTCTAATCTCCTTTTCTACCCTCTCTCTCTACCCACTCTTCTCTCTACCCTCTCTCTCTTCTCTCTACCCTCTCTCTACTCTCTCTACCCTCTCTCTCTACTCTCTCTACCCTCTCTCTCTTCTCTCTACACTCTCTCTCTCTGCCCTCTCTCTCTCTCTTCTCTCTCTCACACACACACTCTCTTTCTTTCTCTCACACATTCTCTCACAAGCTCTCTCTCTCTCTCTCTCTCTCTCTCTCTAAGATGAAGCAGTTAGAGCAGGGGGCCCACAGGCCGATGTGTTCTTAGTGTCAAGCAGCCCTCACTGGGTTGTCAAGAAGCTCCCCAAGACAAATATAATAACAATGTGCATGTGGGTTGCTAACCCCCCAGGTTCATAAGATCAAGTCCACCTTTGTCGATGTCACGCCCTGAACTGTTTCACCTGTGCTTGTCTCCACCCCCCTCCAGGTGTCGCCCATCTTCCCCATTATCCCCTGGGTACTTATACCTGTGCTCTCTGTTTGTCTGTTGCCAGTTCTTCTTGTTTGTCAAGTCAACCAGCGTTTTGTTTCTCAGCTCTTGCTTTTCCCACTCTCTCTTTTTCTCACCCTCCTGGTTTTGACCTTGCCTGTCCTGACTCTGAGCCTGCCTGCCTGACCACTCTGTCTGAACCTGACCCTGCCTGCCGTCCAGTACTTTTGCCCCACTACTCTGGATTATCGACCCCTGCCTGCCTTGACCTGTCATTGTCCTGCCCCTGTTGCTGTAGTAAACATTGTTACTTCAACATAGCCTGCATTTGAGTCTTACCTGAAACCTAATAGTCGATGGGATTCTGTCCTGCATGATGAGAATTGTCTACACTCACCATTCACTTTAATAAGGTTTACATGCTGTTTTACCCACTTTATATGTATATAGTGTATTCTAGTCATGGTTCATCCTATATAACTACTGCTGTACACACTTTTTCTATTCACATGCTGTCCGTACTGTTTATACACACCATTCACACATACTGTATATATTTACATTATTTACATTACATTTGGATTATGTGTGCATTGATATTGCGACCAATAAACTTTGAATTGAGTTGATTTGATTTTTAGGGTGAGCGCACACACACAGGCTGGAACTGAAGCGTCTCAGAGTAGGAGTGCTGATCTGGAATCAGGTTCTCCCTACTATCCATTATGATTCAAAAGGCAAACGTGATCCTAGCTCAGGACTCCTACTCTGACACACTTTGTGAACAAGTACCTAAGAGTTAACAACATTTGAATAGAGCAGGGTTATTCAAATCTTACCCTGGAGGTCCGGAGCACTGCTGGTTTTGTGTTCTACCTAATAATTCATTCATTGCGCCCATCTGGCATCCCAGGTCTAAAATCAGTCCTTAAAAAAATCAGTCCTTTAAAAAGCAGTGGAATGGGCTTTGAGTTCCAGATTCAAATTTAAAGGGAATAGTGGTGCTGTTCTCTGTCATTACCTATAATAAACACTAGAGGGCAGTCCTAGTTCATTTGAGTGACTGCTAAGTACAGGAAAATGCAACGTCTCCGTTGTTTTGAAGATATTCATCTTGGATATTGCCAACGCTCTGAAAGGAAATGTAGTTTTGAGTCTGTGCTGTGGGATTTGGTAATTACATTTCCATGTACAAAGACGATTGTGATGTTTGATTGCTTTCTTGGTTGTTTTAGGAATTGTAGGTGTTAGTAGTATATGTGGCATGCGGAACTGCTCTTTCTACCTCTTCCTCTCTCGCTTCTCCCTCTTTCTTTGCTCTCTCTCTCTCTCGCTCGCTCTCTTTACCTCTCTCTCTCTCTCTCTCGCTCACTCTCTTTACCTCTCTCTCTCTCTCACTCGCTCTCTTTACCTCTCAATTCAATTCAATTCAAGGGCTTTATTGGCATGGGAAACATGTGTTAACATTGCCAAAGCAAGTGAGGTAGATAATATATAAAGTGAAATAAACAATAGAAATTAACAGTAGACATCACACATACAGAAGTTTCAAAACAATAAAGACATTACAAATGTCATATTATATATATATATACAGTGTTGTAACAATGTACAAATGGTAAAGGACACAAGATAAAATAAATAAGCATAGATATGGGTTGTATTTACAATGGTGCGTGTTCTTCACTGGTTGCCCTTTTCTCGTGGCAACAGGTCACAAATCTTGCTGCTGTGATGGCACACTGTGGAATTTCACCCAGTAGATATGGGAGTTTTTCAAAATTGGATTTGTTTTCGAATTCTTTGTGGATCTGTGTAATCTGAGGGAAATATGTCTCTCTAATATGGTCATACATTGGGCAGGAGGTTAGGAAGTGCAGCTCAGTTTCCACCTCATATTGTGGGCAGTGAGCACATAGCCTGTCTTCTCTTGAGAGCCATGTCTGCCTACGGCGGCCTTTCTCAATAGCAAGGCTATGCTCCCTGAGTCTGTACATAGTCAAAGCTTTCCTTAATTTTGGGTCAGTCACAGTGGTCAGGTATTCTGCCGCTGTGTACTCTCTGTGTAGGGCCAAATAGCATTCTAGTTTGCTCTGTTTTTTTGATAATTCTTTCCAATGTGTCAAGTAATTATCTTTTTGTTTTCTCATGATTTGGTTGGGTCTAATTGTGCTGCTGTCCTGGGACTCTGTAGGGTGTGTTTGTGAACAGAGCCCCAGGACCAGCTTGCTTAGGGGACTCTTCTCCAGGTTCATCTCTCTGTAGGTGATGGCTTTGTTGTGGAAGGTTTGGGAATCGCTTCCTTTTAGGTGGTTATAGAATTTAACAGCTCTTTTCTGGATTTTGATAATTAGTGGGTATCGGCCTAATTCTGCTCTGCATGCATTATTTGGTGTTCTACGTTGTACACAGAGGATATTTTTGCAGAATTCTGCGTGCAGAGTCTCAATTTGGTGTTTGTCCCATTTTGTGAAGTCTTGGTTGGTGAGCGGACCCCAGACCTCACAACCATAAAGGGCAATGGGCTCTATGACTGATTCAAGTATTTTTAGCCAGATCCTAATTGGTATGTTGAAATTTATGTTCCTTTTGATGGCATAGAATGTCCTTCTTGCCTTGTCTCTCAGATCGTTCACAGCTTTGTGGAAGTTACCTGTGGCGCTGATGTTTAGGCCAAGGTATGTATAGTTTTTTGTGTGCTCTAGGGCAACAGTGTCTAGATGGAATTTGTATTTGTGGTCCTGGTGACTGGACCTTTTTTGGAACACCATTATTTTGGTCTTGCTGAGATTTACTGTCAGGGCCCAGGTCTGACAGAATCTGTGCATAAGATCTAGGTGCTGCTGTAGGCCCTCCTTGGTTGGTGACAGAAGTACCAGATCATCAGCAAACAGCAGACATTTGACTTCGGATTCTAGTAGGGTGTGGGCGGGTGCTGCAGACTTTTCTAGTGCCCGCGCCAGTTCGTTGATATATATGTTGAAGAGGGTGGGGCTTAAGCTGCATCCCTGTCTAACCCCACGACCCTGTGTGAAGAAATTTGTGTGTTTTTTGCCAATTTTAACCGCACACTTGTTGTTTGTGTACATGGATTTTATGATGTCGTATGTTTTACCCCCAACACCACTTTCCATCAGTTTGTATAGCAGACCCTCATGCCAAATTGAGTCGAAGGCTTTTTTGAAATCAACAAAGCATGAGAAGACTTTGCCTTTGTTTTGGTTTGTTTGGTTGTCAATTAGGGTGTGCAGGGTGAATACATGGTCTGTTGTACGGTAATTTGGTAAAAAGCCAATTTGACATTTGCTCAGTACATTGTTTTCATTGAGGATGTATACGAGTCTGCTGTTAATGATAATGCAGAGGATTTTCCCAAGGTTACTGTTGACGCATATTCCACGGTAGTTATTGGGGTCAAATTTGTCTCCTCTCTCTCTCTCTCTCTCACTCACTCTCTTTACCTCTCTCTCTCTCTCGCTCGCTCTCTTTACCTCTCTCTCTCTCTCTCTCTCTCGCTCACTCTCTTTACCTCTCTCTCTCTCTCACTCGCTCTCTTTTACCTCTCTCTCTCGCTCGCTCTCTTTACCTCTCTCTCTCTCTCTCTCTCGCTCACTCTCTTCACCTCTCTCTCTCTCTCGCTCGCTCTCTTTACCTCTCTCTCTCTCTCACTCGCTCTCTTTACCTCTCTCTCTCTCTCACTCGCTCTCTTTACCTCTCTCTCTCTCTCTCGCTCGCTCTCTTTACCTCTCTCTCTCTCTCTCTCACTCGCTCTCTTTACCTCTCTTTCTCGCTCTCTTACCTCTCTCTCTCTCACTCGCTCTCTTTACCTCTCTCCCTCGCTCGCTCTCTTTACCTCTCTCTCTCTCGCTCTCTTTACCTCTCTCGCTTGCTCTCTTTACCTCTCTCTCTCTCTCTCTCTCGCTCTCTCTCGCTCTCTCTCCCTCTCTCTCTTTTACTCTTTATCGTTTACTCTCTCTACATCTTGATCTCTCTCTCTCTCTCTCTCTCTCTCTCTCAGATCTTCTTCTCCTCCACATGGTACCAGACCAGTGCAGTGACTGGAAGAAGTCCCTCCTCCCTTATTCTCCCTCCCTCCATCACGTCATTACTCCTCCTTTTAATCCAGCCCTCTCTTCTCCCTTTACCTCTTAGCAATATCCTTGAGTTCATTTCAGCACGGAGGCTCTCTTTCTCTCTTCCTTACTCCCTTTCACTATTTCCTTCTCCCCATTTCTCTGTCTCTATCTCTCTTTCTGTCTCTAATGTCTGCTGAGAAATCCTCTAGTTTATTTGTACTCTCTCCCTCTCTTTATCTGTCTCTTTCTTACACTCTCTATGACATCTCT